>NC_045544.1:119824177-120049634 GCF_009769535.1 Thamnophis elegans | reverse complement strand
GGGGGGGGGGGGGGGGGGGGGGGGGGGGGGGGGGGGGGGGGGGGGGGGGGTGGGGGGGGGGGGGGGGGGGGGGGGGGGGGGGGCGGGGTGGGGGGGGGGGGGGGGGGGGGGGGGGGGGGGGGGGGGGGGGTGGGGGGGGGGGGGGGGGGGGGGGGGGGTTGGTTAAAAAAAAATTTTTTGTCAAAGGTCACCCCTGACACTGAACCAGCATAAATACAATCTGTGCCAAACAAATTTTGATCACGTGACCATGAGGCGCTGCAAAACGGTCGCTAAGTGTGAAAATGGTCGCAACGGTCGCTAAGTGTGAAAAATGGTCATCAGTCACTTTTTCAATGCCATTGTAACTTTGGTCACTAAATTTTTCCCCCCTCCTCGAACTCCTCACTTGCGACCATCAGAAATACGAATCTGTTGCCAAACATCAACATTTTGATCGCGTAACTGAGGATGCCACAACGGTCGCTAAGTGTGAAAATGGTCGCTAAGTTGAAAAATGGTCATCAGTCACTTTTTTCAATGCATTGTATCTTCCTGATTATTAAAAGTGCAAATTCACTCAGTGTCATCATGACTCCTGAGTCCTTTCAAAGTATTGTGCATAGAATTTTTAAAATGGCTTGTTTCAATTTATTTTGGATGACTCTTTTTTTAAATAGTCTAAGACATTTAAAAAAAATCAACACAGAATACCACTATTTTAAAAAATCATATGCACAATAAATAAATTATTTTAAAAACATGAGCCTATACCCTTACAGTAAATGTCATCTGGAACAAGCCAATAGCAGTTTTGTGCTTTAAAATTTACAGATTTTCCAAAATCAGCTTAAAGTCCAAATATTTAAAGACCCCCCTCAAAGCTATCTTACCAGAGCTTTAAATATCTTCTGGGAGGCCCTGCTAGTAATCCCATTCATGACAAAGGTAGGGCTTTCTCAGGAGGAAGGTCTCAGCTGGTGCCCATCCTTTGGAAACCTCCCTCAGAGCAGGGAGCCCTAACCTGCTGTCCATTCAGGAAGGCTGTACAAATTATTCTGTCTTCTAGAATCTAGAGCCATTGGGATTTAATATGGTTTTATCACTGGATTTTCTTTTTATTGTTTTTGTGGAATTGTTACAATGATTTTAAATATATAATTTTATTTGGCATTTTTGTTGCTGTAAACTGCTGAAAGCCCCTGATAGAATACAAATTATTAATAATAAATTAGGAAATGTGTAGCTGTTTCTACACATTGGTTTGTTTGAACAGCTGAAATCCACCTGTTCACCAGGCAATTCTAGAGTAACATGTGCTTCAGGACAACCTCCCTCTTAGACTGCTTTTTAAAATGAATTATGCTTGCTTTTCTATATTATCTTCACTGACACTGTTAGTTTTATTGTTTTCTTGAAGAGATATTTTATTATTCTTTTGTAAATCCTTTTGGATTTTTTCATGAAGAATTCCATATAAAAATAAAAAAAAACCACCCATAGTAAGCTATCTTTTTCAAATACACTTGCAGTGGCAACCTATTACATATTACCTGGCAAAAGAAATCAGTGTTTCTTAAAATCTCTCCTTGGAGTCCAGAGGGTCAGACCCAATCAAGGGTACTCAAAATTCAAATTTGCCAGCCTATGTTGAAATCCCATCAAACAATTGTGAGAACCACAGTAGCAGTGAATACTTAGATTTCAATATTAATGCAATACATATTGATAAATATAACCCATACAAACAAATACCATTTTGGGATCCTGAGAGAAAATTTTTAAAACAAAGACAGTAATATAGATTCAGGCGGCTAACACATACAACTGTAATGTTTTGAACATATTTTTCTCTCTACACTATACAGCCTTCTGATGCATGAAATGAAACTCTTACTCTTAACTCTATAGGCACACAATCTTTCCAGTAGTTCACATACTAGTTGGTAACATCTTAATTTGAGGCTTGATTGGAACATTATACAGTTATTGAAAGACAGTAAAATGGACATCAACAATCTCACACCCTGCTCAAAGTTGTGACAGCAAGTTTAAAATTTTTGACCTTAACTATCAAGAAAAAAAACAATTTTAAAACTGGCATGTCAGTGACTTCTTAAAAGTCAGGATGCCTGGTCAAGATTAAATTGCAGGTAGATTTCTTATCACTTTCTAAAAAGAGGAAAAATTCAGAACATAACAATAAAAGGTTGTGAATTTCACAGATGAGACAGAAAAACCACAAATGGGCAAATATGACCTACAAAGGCATGAATCTCCCATATTATGGGACTCCCATAAACCCTGCAGATGTTCATAATGAAATTATATTTAACTATTTGGGACAGGAAAGACAACACAGAACTATTTTTTAAAAAAAATTCACCAATATCACACCATAAGATTCTTTATCTTTTCTTTGCAACAATTCCTAATGGCACAAGAAATCTCCATCAATATCTATCCCCAAGAAGAAAACTCTTCTTTAACAGCAAAATAATGTAGAAAAATTACAAACAATAACTCTTTTCAGCTTTATGCACCACCCCAGTAAACACAAATGTTTGATCAGGAAAAAATATGTCCAAGATAGGAGCAATAAGCTATACACCATGATTTAGGAGTTTGATTTTTTTCAAAATAAATGCTAAAATACTAAACTGTATATATATGCACATTTAGGTAAATAGTGTTCTGTATACCCTCTCGGAGGGCGGCGATGGATCCCAATCACGAACGGACGCCGCCAGCAATATAACTTCCACGCGATTCAGGGGCTTTTGCAGGCGCGGGACCCCCGAAAGCGGCGGAGAAATTGTCTGCAGGCGGCTGGCAGCGCCCCAACCTCTCCTCCTGCTGCGCGGATCCATTTTGATTCACGAACGGATTCCGCGGCGGTTCAAGGGCTTCTGCCGGCGGCGGGACCCCCGGAAGTGAGATAGGAAGTTCCGGAAGCGAGAGGCTGCCTCCGGCGATCGATCCCAATCACGAACGGACGCCGCCCGCGATAACTTTCCATAACTTTCCGGGCGGCGGACCCCCGCACGACGTTCTGTGCGGTCGGCAGCCCGCTGCGCCCATGCTCTCGGAGGCGGTGATCCCATTCACGAAGAGGCAGCTCCTTCGTGGCACAGCGCCTGTCGCCCGCCACAGAGTGAATTCAATGGGATCGCCTGCGGCCGCGAGGGCCCCTGCACAAATGGATTCCTCGCGGCCGCAGGCGATCCCAATTTCACATCAGCTGGGGCGGGCAATTTCTGCACGAACGGACTACTCCTCGCGGACGCAGGAGGAGAGGGAGGAGGAGGGGGCAGCCGAGCCGCCCGCACAGAGTGAATTCAATTGGGATCGCCTGTGGCCGCGAGGCCCCTGCACAAATGGACTCCTCGCGGCGCAGGCGATCCCAATTCACTCAGCGGGGCGGTGCCATTTCTGCATGAACGGACTACTCCTCGCGGGACACAGGAGGAGAGGGAGGAGGAGGGGGCAGCCGAGCCGACCCGCACAGAGTGAATTCAATTGGGTATCGCCTGCGGCCGCGAGGACCCTGCACAAATGGACTCCTCGCGGCCGCAGGCGATCCCAATTCACTCAGCCGGGGCGGGCAATTTCTGCACGAACGGACTACTCCTCGCGGCCGCAGGAGGAGAGGGAGGAGGAGGGGGCAGCCGAGCCGCCCGCACAGAGGTGAATTCAATTGGGATTCGCCTGCGGCCGCGAGGACTCCTGCACGAACGGAGTATCCTCGCGGCCGCAGGCGATCCCAATTCCACTCAGCCAGGGCGGGCAATTTCTGCACGAATTGGCCCGCCCCGGCTGAGTGAATGGGGATCGCCTGCGGCCACGAGAATAGTCCGTTCGTGCAGAAATTTGCCCGCCCATCTGAGTGAATTCAATTGGGATCGCCTGCGGCTGCGAGGACCCCCTGCACAAAATGGATTTCCTCGCGGCCGCAGGCGATCCCAATTCACTCAGCCGGGGCGTGCAATTTCTGCACGAACGGACTACTCCTTGCGGACGCAGGAGGAGAGGGAGGAGGAGGGGCAGCCGAGCCGCCCGCACAGAGTGAATCAATTGGATCGCCTGCGGCCAGCGAGGACTCCTCAGAGGACCTCCTCAGAGGATCTCCTTCTGCCGGGTCGGCTGGAGCCCCTGAACCGCATGGAACTTCTCTGCCGCGGGCGGCTGCAGCTGCCCCCCACCCTCTCCTCCTGCCGCGGCGAGCGGAAAATTTGATTAGAATTAGATTACTCACCAGTCAGCGCAGCTGCAACTTCTTTCGGTCTTTTGTCGAAGGAAATGGAACTCGTGCAAGCGTGCTGAAAATTTCCCATCCCAGCCAGCTCACTGATTGGCTGGAGTTCCAGGCCAACCAATCATGGTGAGCGGCAGGCTGGGCTGGCTTAATTTGTAGGTAGTAGGTAAAAGGCTAAAAAGCATGCTTTGTTTGGCGCTCGCAGCTCCCGCCCATCAGCTGCTAGCTTGCTGGCTGGCTCATCTGGTAGGATAGAGAACAGAACGATGAGCCAGCCAGCAAGCTAGCAGCTGATGGCGGGAGCTGCGAGCGCCAAAAAAAGCGTGCCTTTTAAAAAGGCGGCGGGACGCAGGAAAATGCATTGGAAAGTGGGTGTGTCCCGCCAAAAGCGGGACGTCTGGTCACCTATGTATATTTGCTTCTTCCTGAGATGCATTTTGACACTTTCTAAAATACTGGGAGACCAGAAGTCGAATGCTCCTCCCTGGACAGAGTATTTTACAGCCAAGGGAAAAGACTGTTTCCACATATGCAATGGCTGAATTTCTAGCAGGTGCAATATCTTCAAGAGATTTCAGTTGCTGAGCTAAAACACAGTTTCTCAATCATGGCAACTTTAAAATATACAAATTTCGACTCCGAGAATTTCCAAACCAGCATTTAGACCAGAAACACTGTGCTAAATAACCAAGCAGGTTCATAGTGGGTGAGGCAGCCCTGAATCCTAAGCCAAACTATCCATCCATCCATCCATCCATTTACACACACACACACACCACACACACACACACACACCTCTAAATAAAACCTCCCCAGAAAATAAGCCCAATTGTGGCTTTTGAGCGCATGTGCTAAAATAAACCCTCTTCCCAAAAAATAAGCCCTCCCTCTGTCCATGAAAATCAGCTGAGCTAAAAAAAAAAACACAAGGGAATCTAGGACAGGAAACAATGGGGAACAATGGGAGGGGCCAACCAGAGGTGGTGTTTGCTGATTCTCTGAACTACTCAAAATTTTTGCTATCAGTTTGTTTGAACCAGCTGAATACCACCTCTGAATTCTGACAGCTCAGGAAGAATATTTGGAATAAACCTTAGCTGTGCTAATGCAATCCTTGACACCACCGTCAACTGCAAATCCAGTGACAGATCAAAGTTAAGGGACAATACAAATGTGAACCTGCACATTCTGGAGGAAGACAATTCCATCTAAGATATTTCATTCAATGATATTAGCTTGTTTTTATTCTGTCTGTTTTCAACATTGCAGTACTGTTTCCTTACAGCTGGATAATAAGGAGCAGTAGACTCCAAACCATTGAGTCAACTCTCCCAGCAATTTCATGTTTATGCTAAATTACACTTGGGAGAACCCTGAAGAACACCATAGATCAGTTATCAAAATGTCAAACAATGGTACCCCAGGACCCTCCCTTTCAACACATCCTGAGGGTCAAGAAAACAAAAAAGTGCCAAACACAACAAACAGTCCCTTCAAGACTTTGCCATTCTCCAGAAAAATACTATTGTTGAAAGATATTGAAACCGATCCTGTGATTGCTGGGGAATAATTGGGCTCACACTCCATTAATCTAGTTTCCGAGGTACCCCATCCACCAGGGTAAAGAAAAAAAACATTCCCAGCAAAGCCCTGATTAAAATGCTCCCAAATATCCCAGATAATCTATCAGAATATTCATGAACTGAATAGGACATAGCAACAAGTCAGCCATTGGGAACTGGCTGGAATAGGACATGATACAAGTCAGCAATGTATAAGCATAGCAACTACATCAGCCAATGACGCTGTTTGGGAGCTGAGACAGCTAGGAGCTTGGGTGTGGCTTACTGGCTTAGCTCTGAGTCTGCTGAGAACTAAACTGGTCTGCAACTCGGAATCAAAACTGAAACTGTTCTCTGCTGGTCTCTCCTCTGCCTGTTTTTGCCTGTTACTCTCTGCCACGTTGGAGAATCCACTATTGGTATTGCACATTTACTCATGTGTTATTATGAATATAAAGAAATTAATGAATCCTGCTGAATCAGTTATCTGTATGTGCTTTCCGGATGTGATTTCTGCAACAAACTCTGACATAATCCAATCTATTCACAGATGCAAACCACCCTTAATCATCCATTCAAAGAATGTATGTTTGTATAATTGTAGACGTGCTGTCCATAAACTGATTTCATTGAGATGTTGATTTATGAGGGCTGCATCAGGGTTGTATTTGACCTTGGGGTTTGGGGGGGGGTATGGCCTGTGTGTGTGACCAGCTTGATGTCACTCGTCAGGATCCGTTTTTTGGCCGGGTGAGCGCCTCCTGCAGCCCTCTGCCAGCAAAAATGGAGCTCAGGAAGGCACTGCGAGCCGGTCTTTCACTGTTTCCAGGGCAGATCTGCAGGCCATCCAAGCACCCCATGGGCCTGACGCAGTCCACGGGCCTTGAGTTTGACACCCCTATGCTAGATCAAGGGAAGGATTGTTCAATCAAAGTCTTGAATTGTCTCTTAGGCTAGAATGCATCCCACTCTCCATGATTGGCCCTCTTAATTGTGGGCCAATGCATACTTTACCTATTTAATCATCCAAGAGGAAACTATTGAGTAAGCAAGTGATGTCTTTCATGTCTCCATATACTTTTGCCACTTCTTTGAGACCTATAAGCTTAAAAGAATCCACATGAACAGGTCAAGGGATTGTCACAATTACCTCCCTCTGACTTGCCCCAATGCTGGAGGCCAATCCAATTTATTTTATTTACTTATTTAGATTTATATGTATTCCAATCCTAAGAGTCTCTCATAGATTTATAGTTTTTTCTTTCATGAAGGGTAGTAAAATACTAATAATCTCACAAAATAACTATGAATATTGAAAGCTGTAGGAAAACTGTTCAGCAGACAGCTGTTTTTCACTCCATCCTTTCAAGGACCCAGGAGACTGCTTATGACTGCAACCTGGAATGAGCAAAGCCGTCACATGGGTATCTCATTTAACAAGGACTTTGCTCAACAATCAAAGTCCCAGTCCCAGTTGTGGTGTCAGGATTACCTGTGTACAATATCCCCACACAGCTCTAACCCTCCCAGTGCAGTAGCAAAACTCAAAATTAGCAGACTGTCAAACAGAGCTTTTTATGGAATAAAATCAATGCCCAGATGCTTCAAAGAATGACTTGGATCTGGGAGAGATTAACTCCCCTCTCCTCTCCTCTCCTCTCTCAACAAAGTCTTCATAATAAATGCCAGATCAGCACTTTGAAATTTTGGATAGCAGAACTTTACTAACATTAAAAAGCAAGATCTCTGTCGTCTTGAGTTCTTTGGTTGATTGCAATCTGAAAAGAAATGTGAGCAATCATTAGCTTGCCCTTCTTTCCCAGCAGCCAAGTTAAATCTTCCCATCATATTTCTCCCTGCCAGTTATTACATCAATTTTACTCTCAGGCCATGCCATATTACCCATGTTCTCCAATCTCCCTAACACATCTTATAAAACCAATCAATTTATATACCCAGCAAATTGGAAGGAACACCATATCACTTTTAATGCTGGTAGGCCAAGACCAAAAGAATGGCCTGTCTAAAGGTAAAGGTGAAGGTTCCCCTCATACATATCTGCTAGTTATTCCTGACTCTAGGGGGTGGTGCTCATCTCTGTTTCTAAGCCAAAGAGCCAGTGCTGTCCAAGATGTCTCCGTGGTCATGTGGCTGGCATGACTAAATGCCAAAGGTGCACCACGAAAGGTGGTTCCTATTTTTCTACTTGGATTTTTACATGCTTTTAAAACTGCTAGGTTGGCAGAAGCTGGAAGATGTAATGGGAGCTCACTCCATTACGTGGCTCTAGGGATTTGACCCACATAACTGCCAACTATTCTGATCGCAAGCTCAGCATCTTAGCCACTGAGCCACTGCATTCCTCTGGCCTACCTAAGAGAATAGCAATTTTGAAGACATCCATTCAATAGTGACTCTACCATCCCAAGACAGCTTGCCTTAGATGGTACGTATGCCTAGTCTAGTGAAAAGAAAACATGATAGCAGTGTTCCAATATTTGTGCGCTGCCAGAAAGAACGAGGAGGTCGATCTATTTTTCAAAGCACCAGAAAGCAAGACAAGATACAATGGATGGAAACTAGTCAAGAGAGAAGCAACCTAAGAACTAAGGAAAATTTCTACAGTGAGAGAAGTTAACCAGTATAACTGTTTGCCTTCAGAAGTTGTGGGGATGTGCCATCACTGGAAGCTTTTAAGAAGAGACTAGACAGCCACTTATCTGGAATGACATAGGGTCTCTGGCTTGAGCAGGGAGTTGGATTGAAGACCTCCAAGGTCCCTTCCAACGTTGTTCTTCTGTTAGGTGTAAAAGGAATAGATGATGAAAGTGCCACAATGTGGCTTCAACAGAGCAGAGCACAACATCAGGAACCTAGAGAAAGATGGGAAGAAATTGTTAGAATGGCTAAATGTGATCCAGAGCACAAATAGGTGTGGATAAATCCCTTGTTAGAAACACCTTAAACCAATATACAGTTTTTGAGGATCACAAATCAATTGCAGAAGGGAGGCATCTGGACTCAGAAAAAAACCCAACTGATCACATGCCGGTTCTAATCAGAGATGGGCTGCTGCCAGTTCAGACCAGTTTGCCCCCAGTAGTTCCGAGCACCGGCTGCCCCCCCCCCACACAATGCTATCCCATCCTATATATCTCAATCTCTGGCTCTCTCACCCCATCCATGCAGCTCAGCTGATTTCCCACCTTGTCCACTTTATTCACCACAGCTGCCCAAGAAGGTGTGCTGGAAGCTGCGTGCATGAAATCACTGTGTTTTGAAGCCGCATGCAAGCGTGCAAGGCATGTGAGCCAATGAAGCGCATGTCTGCATTCATGCTTACATTTTCGGTTCTGCACTAGGCGAACAGGTTGTTAAATTATGTGAAGCCCACCTCTGGTTCGAATTATATTTGTTCTTTGTATCCATTACTTTGCTCAGCTCTATATTCCTTCACAGCTGACCCATAATCTAGTACCTTTTCCTTCCTTCATCAATTACATTACTTTTCCTCTAACATCACTCCAAGGGCTTATACATTCAAGAATCATTTTGAGGTGGATGGTTTTTAATGACAATTACCACATGGGAAGAGGTTTCCTCTCTCTTCCTGTTCCCCACATCAGACTGAAAAATGCTAACAATTTGGGATAGAGTGATTGTGATAGGGATGAATAGAGATTGGGAGATTCTGTGCATTTTTTAAAAGTTCTTGCCTTTATGCATCTGTCAGGTTTTGACTATCAGTATAAGAGCTGTGGTGATCCAGTGGTTAGAATGCAGTACTGCAGGCTACTCCTGCTGACTGCCAGCTACCAGCTGCCACCAGTTTGACAGCTCAATTCTCACCAGATTTAAGGCTGACTCAGCCGCCCATCCTTCTGAGGAGGGTAAAATGAGGACCCAGATTGTTGGGGGCAATATGCTGTCTCTGTAAACCGCTTAGAGAGGTCTGTAAAGCACCCGAAGTGGTCTATAAGTCTAATCGCTATTGCTATCAAACTTGGAAATGCTTTTTAAAAGGCCACACTAACATTTGTGTGCGTGTTGGCATGCTTTTCCCCTGCCAAATGAATTCATTTTTGTTGGCGATTTTGTGTAATGTATCAAGTTTTCGCAAACTCACTTCCCTAAATATAATGCAATTTACTATATTAATTTCATAAATACATGCAGACTTTCTTCTGAAATATATTTTAATTGGTGAACTTTGTTGCACAAATTAGAATTGCAAATTCAGAATAATTAAATTTGGGTTCATGTAATAATGGTTTTTAAATTGGTTGGTAGCTACACTGAAAAGGGAATGGGAGGTTTTGTTTGTTTGTTTTTCATTTTTTCCCTTTGGCTAAGTTATATCTATGACCTTATAAATGCAAGGAACTTTGACTGTGCTGGATTGGGCGCTGCTGGTTCCCATGCAACAAATTTTTAAACTACACACACACAGACACACAGAGAGAGAAAGAGGGAGAGAGAGACAGAGAGACACACAGAGAGAGAGACAGAGACAGAGACAGAGAGACAGAGAGACAGAGAGATTGTGATTCCCCTTCCTCCCTGCCTCCAGAAGTGGATGGATGGACAGACAAACAAACAGACAGATCACATTTCTATGGACACCCATATATCCAAGGAAACTCTGAGTGGTGAACATAAAACAAATAGCTAACCATTAAAAGGAAAGTCTAAAATGAGCTTCCTACAAAAATACCAGTCATTTCATATAACTTATATATTCAGACCTCCAATTAATTAGTGTCTGACTCCAATGCTTGATCAATTTTCCCTCTGCCTGGTTTACCTGGGAAGAAATAAGTTGGCAGTTTGACCAAATGGAGAAGACCAAGTGCTAAAGGCTCGTCCTCCTCTCTCACTTTCAGAAAAATGTGACTGATTCACTAACATTTCAAGTCTTTATTATGTATATCAAGATCTAGATGAAAGTTGAAAGGCCCAAAAGGAGAAAGAAGAACAAGGGAGGGGGGGGGAGGAATGAACAATGATTTCTGAAGAGGTTGATTATAGCTAACTACTCCTTTAACCAAGATCTCCATATATAGACCAAACAAAATCCAACCTCCACAAGCCACAAGCCATAAAATAAAAAAATAAACTTGAATCCATATCTTGCTTTCATTAGTCCCTGGCCTATTGTTTAATTCCTTAGTCTCCAAACCAGATATGTAGAAGTTAGGGCTGTTTTCTTATGTGGATCTCAGCCAGCCCTGAGAAATTGTTCCAGAGGAAATTAAGACAAATGTAAAAGGAGGAAGGAAGCTACATCCTCATTAAATACATAAATAAAAAGAAACCTGAAGGGGGAACTTCTTGTTCTTAATTTTTCAGAGTCAGATTTTAGCAGGATTCGGATATCGCACATTTATCTGCATTGATAACTGCAAGAAGGATGAGCTTCAAAAAATTCAGAAATGGGTTCTCTGCCTGGTGGCTGGGTGGGCGTGGCCATGGTGGGCATGACCTAGTCGGCCTCCTTCACCATGGTGAAGTGGGGAAGGCTTTTTTGCCTTCCTCAGGCTCTGGAGGCTTTCCTTGAGCCTCTGGGAGGGCAAAAACTGCCTCTCCCAGACTCCGGAGGCCTTCTGAATCCAAAACGGGCCACATGGAGGCTCCTGGGAGGGGAGGGATGGGGTGGGATTTGGAGGTTCTCCAAACTGGCCATAATGTTAGCTACAGGTTCTCCCGAACCCAGGCAAACCCATAGCAGCTCACCCATGACTGCAAGTTTTTGGGACTTTCGGGGGGGTGGTGGAGTAAAGACAGTTCCATAAAAAGCAGAGCTGACAACCAGGTAGGAATGAATAAACCACATCTTTGAAACTTCTGAGGACAAAGAGAAGACTTGAGATAACCCATAAGTGCTCCATGCAGCTGTTTCCCTAAGAGACCACAAGATAGCAGTTTGCAGTGGTTTTGGAGCTATAGGAGATGAGGTAATAATTACCTAAAACACGGCTGGTGCCTTTTAGATAATCAGTAATGATATGTGAGAATGACCTTGAGGTTTTTTTTAGAAAAAATAAACAGCAAAAGGATAATTAATTTTTTTTAATTTTAGAAGGTTGCAAACAGACTAAGAGTCCATATAAATTTAAAATTTGGAATTCATTGTAAAGAATCCTTCACAGGGCAAAATATCTTGATTTCGATTTTTTTTTAAAAAAAAGCTGATAAGATTTTTAAAAAATTAAACACTAGAGAGAACTAAAGATAAAGGAGAAGGAATGCATAAAGTCATAAACTCAAACTTAACACATAAACCTAAGGAAGAAAAATACATACATTTGACTTACAATTTCCAAAATGAAACAAAATATTAAAGGAGATTTGGAGAATTGACTCAGAATTTAGTTTTAGTAGCATCAAGACAGATATATGCTTGACTGGAGAGACATATAAAAGATCTCATAGAAAATGACAAGCTTGAAATGACAAGATAGAGAGTGAGTTGACAGTGGATTTGTAGATTGCACTCTATAAGAATGACATGGAAAAAGATGTTACCCTGGACAAGCAGAAGAGACTGGCTGAAGTTTTAAATAATTTGATATGCAAAGAGAAAACCAACAGAGTGATTTGGATATTTTTCCTATATTGGATTTGCAAAACAGGTTTGTTATATTTTTCAAGAATGTTACATAGAAACATACATGGAAACTGACAGCAGAAAAAGACCTAGCGATCCATCAAGCCTATCCGTTGAGGTTGGTTGTTTATTTTTTGTTGATGATGGACATGTGTTTATTTTAAGCATATTTAAACCCACTTTTCTGATAATTAACCCACTACCTCTGCTGGAAATTGGTTCTAAGCTTCCATTAATCTGTGAAATAATAATTCCTAACATTACTTTTGAACTTCCCTCCTGTCAGTTTGAGATTATGCCCCGTGTTCTTGATTTTTGGCTAATATTGAAAATCCTAGAACCTTCTTCACACCTTATTTATTCATAATGGCGAACCTATGGCACGCGTGCCATAGGTGGCACACTGAGCCATTTGTCAGGGCACGCGAGGCTTGCCCTGTCAGCTGGCCAGCACACATATGCACCCTTTGGCCAGCTGACTTCTTTGAGGCCATTTTCACCCTCCGGAGGCTTCCCTGAAGTGAATTCCGGGTTTCTTGTAGGGTCGTTTTTTGCCCTCCAGAGCCTTCAGGGAAGCCTCCTGAGGGCTCCTGAAGGTTCCGGAGGCTAAAACAGCCCTATGAATAAACCGGAAGTCTGTTCCTGAACTTCCAGTTTGCCCATAGGGCTGGTTTTTCATGCTCCGGAGGCTTCAGGGAAGCTCCTAAAGCGTCTGGAAGGTCTTCGGGGGGAGGAGCTGTTTTCACCCTCCCCAGGCTCCTATAAAGCCTCTGAAGCCTGGGGAGGGTGAAAAAAGTACGCCAAAAATGGGGGGAGCGCTGGTTGTGTGCACGTGCGCTATGGTCATGCACATAGCATTACGGGTGTGACACATCCGCACATGACCCCCCTGCGCTCTCCCCGCATTTGGCACGCGAGCCAAAAAATTTGCCATCATTGTTATATATATTTAAAAGTTTCAGTCATGTTTCCCTTTCCTTTCTGTCCTCCAGACTGTACATATTCAGTTCCTCCAATATCTTCTGATATGTTTTGTTCCTCAAACTCTATATAATTTTTGTTGCCCATCTCTGGACTCGTTCAATCTTATCAATATCTCTTTTTAAAATGAGTTCTCCAGAACTGGACACAATATTACCAATGGGGTCTGACCAGGGGTGGGTTGCTACCGACATTACTGTGTGGGAGCAACCCGCACACCAGATGTGCATGCATAGTTCAATATAAATTGTTCTGCACGTGCACATAACAATTTACAGTGATCTGCACACGTGCAGTCACTAAAATTTAAAATGGCGGCGGCCAAGCGGCAGCGAGGGAACCGGTTCAGGGGTTGGCAGGCCTGGGTTGCTGCTGGTTCTGTAACCCAGGCCTGAATTCCATTACCGGTTCGGCTGAACTGGCAACAACCCACCTCTGGGTCTGACTAAAGCCCCTATATGCAAAAGTTACAAGTGGCACAATGAGCCATAGAAAGATAAATGCTCGGTATTACAAGACAAGATAGAAAGACCTGCATATGGATTAGAGAACACATGAAAGTATACATCAAGAGAGTAAATAATTAAAATGGAAATGGTCACGTAGCAAGAACAACTGATGGCAGGTGGATCAAGACAGTTATAGAATGGATCCCTTTTGGTTGAAAGCATCAACGAAAGAGACCCAAAACAAGAGGGATTGACAACATCAGCAAGTATTATGGGGCCAATTGGCAAAAGAAAGCTCAGGACTATATTGGTTAGAAACATACAGAAGAGGCCTTCATCCTGCAGTGAATACACAATGGCTAAAATGATAAGGATGATAGCGGGATTACAAGCACCTTCTTCCTGCTAGTGATCTCTCTATGAGCAACAGTAGCGTAGTGGTTAGACTGCAGTACTGCAGGCTACTTCTGCTGACTGACTGCTGCCTGCAATTTGGCAGTTCAAATCTCACCAAACTCAAGGTTGACTCAGCTTTCCATCCTTCCGAGGTTCGGTAAAATGAGGACCCAAAATTGTTGGGGGCAATAGGCTGACTCTGAAAACTGCTTAGAGAGGGCTGTAAAAGCACTGTGAAGCAGCATAGAAGTCTAAGTGCTATTGCAATTGCTCTATTGATGCATCCCAGAATTTTGTCTTCACAGCTGCTTGTCCACAATCTCTACTCATTTTGCAGTCATCTGCTGTAAGCACATCTAAATCCTTCTCTTTTGTGGTTCTGTCTAACATTGTACCCCCAATAGCATACCCTGCTAGATAATTCTTTTTCCCCAAGCGCATGGCCTAACATTTAGAAACATTTACCTGCAGTTTCCACATTTTTACCAATTACCAAGCAATGGCAAATTGTTTTCCATGTTACGAATATGAATGTCAACTGTATTACACCCCTTTGTGTAACACATTGTGTTACATACCACGTGAGAGGAACAAAAAAAGGAAAAGAAATCAAATTATAAGACATTATAACAGATTAAAGATTAAGATTGTTAGAAGTTAAGGGAAAGAATTAAAGTTGGCTTATTTCATCAAGGTTGAAGGTAGAAATGTTGTTATTCTGTTAACTCTTATTTATTGGACCTTGGATGAAGCAGACTATCTAGATCCCTTTCAGTCGGGTTTCAGGCCTGGTTACTGCACTGAAACTGCTTTGGTCGCGCTGATCGATGATCTCTGGACATTCCTCTATCCTGGTGCTTCTTGACCTCTCAGTGGCCTTCGATACCATCGACCATGGTATCCTTCTGTGACGGCTGGGGGAGGTGGGAGTGGGAGGCACCGTTTTACGGTGGTTCTCCTCTTACCTCTTGGACAGGTCACAGTTGGTGTTGGTTGGAGGACAGAGGTCTACCCCTAGGCCCTTAAATATGGGGTGACACAGGGCTCGGTCTTGTCCCCCCTCCTATTTAATATCTATATGAAGCCACTGGGTGAGATCATTCGCCGGCACGGGATCAAATACCACCAATATGCAGATGATACCCAGTTGTATCTGTCTGCCCCATGCCAACTCAGTGAAGTGGTGGAAGTGATGTGCCAGTGCCTGGAGGCTATCAGGGTCTGGATGGGAGCGAACAAGCTTGCACTCAATCCAGACAAGACCGAGTGGCTATTGATGTTGCCCCCCAAGGATAGTCCAGATATTCCATCCCTTAGCCTGGGGGGTGAAATTTTACACCCCTCAGAGAGGGTCCGCAACTTGGGTGTCCTCCTGGACTCGCAGCTGACACTAGAACACCATCTGTCGGCTGTGACCAGGGGGGCTTTTGCCCAGGTTCACCTGGTGCACAAGTTGCGCCCCTACCTGGACCGGGAGGCACTTCAAATGGTGCCCTCGTCATGCCCTCGTCACCACAAGGCTTGATTACTGTAATGTACCTACATGGGGCTGACCTTGAAGAGTGTTCGGAGACTACAATTGGTCCAGAATGCAGCCGCGCAAGCGATATCGGGTGTACCTAGATACACCCATGTTACACCTATCCTCCGCGAGCTGCACTGGCTTCCTATCTGTCTCAGAACGCGCTTCAAGGTGCTGGTTATCACCGTTAAAGCCCTACATGGCCTAGGACCTGGATATATGAGAGACCGCCTCCTGCCACATACCTCCCAACGGCTGATAAGATCTCACAGGGTGGGCCTTCTCCGGGTGCCGTCGACCGGACAATGTTGGCTGGCGGCCCCTCGGGGAGGGCCTTCTCTGTAGCTGCTCCAACCCTGTGGAACGATCTACCCGCAGAGATCCGTACCCTTCCCACTCTCTCGGCCTTCCAAAAAGCCCTAAAACCTGGCTATTCCGGCAGGCCTGGGGCTGTTTGACCTCATGAATGAGGTCCAGCCCCATCCAGACTGAGTGTAGAGTGGTGTGTTGCTTTTAAATCTGTTTTCCTCTTTTTCCTTTTTAAACTTTTTATCTTTTTAGTCTTGTATGTTGTAAGCCGCCCGAGTCCTGCAGGATTGGGCGGCATAAAAAATTTATTAATACAATTAAAATTACAATTTATTTGATTTCTATGAGGCATCTACTCATAGGTTAATGGGCTTTTGCTGATAACCAGATCGAAATGAAAAAAGCTTTATGGAGTTGTTTACAGAGTAGATATGAGATATGGAAGAGGAAATTATTTTTTGTATTTTAAGAAGGGGTGATAAATTGCTAAATACATTGGTATTGTTGTAGTGAAGATGGGATGTTACCATCTCTGTTGTGGCCCAGCAGCAGCCGGTGGAGCTGCAAACAGACTCTGAGGTGAGGGAGAATGTGGAGACCCTGGACAGGGGTTCAGATTCCCAGCAGGACCAGAGAGGCTGGTTGGTCACCAGGAGGCACCTGAGCATGGAGCAGTGGTGAAGATGTCAGGGCCTTGGAGCAGTGGGGAGAAGCTAAGGAGTTGGTCCCAGACGCCAGGCAAAGGTGGGCAGATAAACGCCGAGAGCAACTACGCAACAATCAGAAGATAATTGGACCCAGGTGGTTGTAATTATACTCCTCCCAAGAGAGTATTAAGGAGAGACTTTGGGAGAGCTGTTTGCAGGGATTCACTAATATACCAATGCTGGAGCAGCTCTTGTGTGTATTTCTTATTCGGAAGTCTAGATTGCTGCCAAAGTCCTTGTCAGTGTGTTAATTTACTGTGAATAAATTATCTAGCAGTAATCTTTGTGTCGGAGTGCCTCAGTTTACGGAGGGTGGGGGGTCAGAACACCTCTCTATATCTTGCTTTTCTTCCCTCTCCATGACCACTTTTCCTTTACTATATTCTTATTTTCCTTCTTTTCTAGTTTTCTTTCTACTTTTTCTTTGTTTTTCTGATCTTCTATTTTTCTGTTTTGTTCTTCTATCTTTTAGTTGGTATTAGTTTTAATTATTGTCATTAAAATATGTAATAAAATTATTAAATCCCCTTTTTTAGCTCTTTCAGCATCTGAATCATTGGAGGAAGATTCCCCCCCCCCCTTCACTATAGTTGCTATTCATTTCTTCTTTCTTTGTTTGTTTCTTTAAACATTTGCAAATCTCATGCTCTGGCTGAGCAGGACTTAACGTTTACAATTCTCAATGCAGCCATTAGGATCTGTCTCCACATTTCATCCAGAGACAAATTTGAAACAAATACATTGCTTCCATTTATTATTTATGAAATGTATTTTCCACCACGAGCCTCTCTGGTGGATTTCATGCAAAATTAGCACAGACGCAGGCATAGCTCATAGGTAAAAGCCTAAAATCAAAAGGAGAATAATATCCATATATATATATATATATATATATAATAAGTATATATATATATATATATATATATATATATATATTATATATATATATTATATATATATATATATATATATATATATATATATAATATATATATATATATTAATATATTATATATATATATATTATATATATATATATATATATATATATATATATATATATATAGATATATATATATATATAATATATATATTTTTACAACCCCTGGTAAGCCCCAATTATGGGAGGAAGCTAACTGCTTCCATCATCTGTCAATCGGCTCGTCACAAGAGTCCATCACGACAGAAACCCAATAGTTTTAACTGTTGCCTTTGTTATATTTGTGTGTTTTTTTTATTTGTGCTGATAAAATAAATAAAGGGAGACTAGTATAGATCTATTTCAAGCTATTTAGCTCTCAATCAGCTAGCCATACCCTTACTGGGATTTGATATATATATATACCCTTACTGGAGTCTGTCTGTCTGTCTGTCTGTCTGTCTATCTATCTATCTATCTATCTATCTATCTATCTATCTATCTATCTCTATCTAATCTATCTAGTCTATCTATCTATCTATCTATCTATCTATCTATATGTATATCTATATCTATATCTATATCTATATATCTACATCTACATCTACATCTACATCTATCTATCTATCTATCTATCTATCTATCTATCTATTTTATCTGCTATATTTATCTAGCTATCTATCTATCTATCTATCTATCTATCTATCTATCTATCTATCTATCTATCTATCTATCTATCTATAAAAATCACTCTATTGCCTGGACAATAGTGTGGCTTGAATCTGGCATTTAAAGGGCAGGAAAGCATGTTCAGGAAAAGCAAATTAATTGTCTTTTGGCTGTCTTCGACTCTTCCTAGGGGTGACATGATCACAGTCTTCCAGTATTTGAGGAGATGTAATAGACAAGAGAGGATAAACCTATTCTTGATGTGCGCTATGCGTGCTTAAAGATATTGCAGGTTAATGGGGAAATAAGACCGGGAAGTTTTTAAGAAGAGATTGAGCAGCCTTTGTCTGGAATGGCTTTATAATTGTAGTGATTTGCTTAATGATTGTGATAAAAATGACCATAAAATGGGGTTTTGCCAAGTGTTAACTAACTTAGCAACTAAAATTCCAGTCCTGACGATGGTCAAAAGTCAAAGATTATCTGTATTCACTGGATGTTAGCAATGTCATATTACTAACGGCCTCTGCTGCATCCCTCTTGTAGAGCTGGTAATGCTTGCTTGAAGTATTGTTGAAGTTCAGAATTGCAAAACATGAAGCATTATCTTACTAGCATGTTTAGATAAATGGAATTGTTCAATAGGTTGAGCATTTCTTCGCATTGTCCTCTTTTTTTGCTATTGAATATAAAATTGATATTTTCCAGTTCTTTGGCCACTTTTGTGATTTCCATACCAGCTTAGAAGTTGTATGCAGCCTTTTTACTGCATCATCTTTTGCCTGGTATTTCATCAACTCCTGGAGCTAAGGCCTATTTACTTTAAAAAATGTGTGACTCTAGTTCAGTGAGGGGCCCTTTGTGCAAATCATAGCAATAGCAATAGCAATAGCAGTTAGACTTATATACCGCTTCATAGGGGCTTTCAGCCCTCTCTAAGCGGTTTACAGAGTCAGCATATTGCCCCCAACAACAATCCGGATCCTCATTTTACCACCCTCGGAAGTGATGGAAGGCTGAGTCAACCCTGAGCTGGTGAGATTTGAACAGCCGAGAACTGCAGACAGCTGAATAGCCTGCAGTGCTGCAGTTTAACCACTTGCGCCACCACGGCTCATTGATTTGAGGATCCCTTTTTGTACAGTTATTCGATATATACCATGTTTCCCTGAAAATAAGACAGGGCCTTATTTTCTTTTGACCACCCGAAATAAGTGCTTGGCCTTATTTTCGGGGAGGTCTTATTATTTTGAGGTTCAGGAGGCAGCCAGCATGGTCACCTCATGGCTGCTGCTGGGCTGCAATATTTTCAGGAAGGGCTTATTTTCGGGAAACTGGATAGGACTTGTCTTCTTTACACAGTGAGTCCTCAACTTAGGACCACAATTGAATCTCAAAATGTTTGTTATTAAGTGAAACATTTGTTAAGTGTGTTTTGCCCCATTTAACGATCTTTTTTGCCACTGTTGTTAAATGAATCACTGCAGTTGATAAGTTAATAACCCAATTGTTAAATGAATCTGGCTTCCCCATTGACTTTGCTGGTCAGAAGGAGTCTCAAAAGGAGATCCCGTGATCTTGGGACACAGCGACAGTCATAAATATGAACCTAGCTGCCAAGCATCTGAATTGGATGACATGGATCATGGGGATGCTGCAAGTCACATTTTTCACTGCTGTAATAACTTTGAATGGTCACTAAATAAACTGTTTGTAATTCGAGGACTGCCGGTATCCTTTTCCTCTGGTAGATGTTTGCCTTTTGGCCTTTTGTCATGTCACCTAACTTCTTTCTTAAATACCGTATTTTTTGGAGTATAGATGCACCGAAGTATAAGAGGCACCAAGATTTTGAAGAGGCAAATTTTAAAAAAAGTGTTGCACTCTGCAGACCTCCCAAAAATGGCCTGTTTTTTTGCAAAAACGTCCCCCCCCCCTTTTTTTTTTTTTACAAAAAAAGGCATGCATAAGCCTTTAGGAGGCTTATAGAGTGCTCCTGAGGGCTGTGGGGCCAAAACTGAGCAAAAAACGGCCATTATGTGCGCATTTCTTGCCCTCCGCCAGCCCCCAGGAGCACTCTGAAAGCCTCCCAAAGGCAATGCAGGACCATTTAGGTGAATGGTTTTGGGAAGCAAAAAATGCTGTATTCAGTGTATAAGACACACCCAGATTTTCAGCCTCTTTTTTGAGGAAAAAGGTGGCATCTTATACTCTCCAAAATACGGTATCTTATCTTTCTAGCTGATATTTATTTTGGTTGCTTTGCATTGTTTGTTTAGGTATAATTTCTTGACTGTTCCTGCTTGGGGGGGTGGGAGAACTCACCTCTTGCCTTTCTGCTGCCTTTTGCTTTCTATTACCTTCATCTATTTTAATGCATTAGTAGAAAACTAGCTTGCCTTTGCCTATTTCAGGATAACATTTATTTGCTTCATTTTTAATAGTATCAAGATTTCAGTCCAGAATTATTCCGCACTCATTATCAAACTTAATTCATATTTTGCTTTCCCTTCACTTCATAATTATGGGTTGAGGTTGAATCCCGTTAGTCTGAATGGTTTTATCTGGTTTCTTTAATCTAAGTTGTAATTGTGCAAAGAGGAGTTTGTGACCTGAGCTGCAGTCAGTGCCAAATGTTGTTTGGTAGACTGGAAAGTGTTTCTGTTATCTCTGAAGGGTGTATATTAATTTGATTTAGTGTTTTCCATTCAGTAATGCTCATGTACTGCATGGAGGTAATTGCTATAAACATCTAATTTCTTGAAAAACTAATACTGTGTTGCCTGCTTTATTTTGTAAACCAAACTGTTTCAGATGCCCTTTTACATTAACTTAAAATCCCAGTCTTTAAGTAACATTTTGTGCATCGCGTGAGAAAAGTGCATCTTCCTTCTCCTCTCCTTACCGCTTTCTATAGGGGGATGATTGAGAGGCTTCTGTCATACTGCATTACTGTCTGGTTTGGAAGCATTACTGCTTCAGACAGGAAGGCAGTCCAGAGAGTGGTGAGGATGGCCAAAAAGATTATTGGAAGTTCACTTCCCTCTATCCAGGATATGGCTTATAAGTGTTGCTTGAGCAGGGTCCGTGACATTGTCATGGATAGCACACATCCTCGTCCATGACCTGTTTTCCTTGTTATCTTTTGGGAGGAGGCTTTGTGATATCCGAAGCAGAACATTAGATTCAGTAACAGTTTTGTTTCATATAGTGTCAACATTGTGAACTTTCAGTCTCCTGTTTCTGCAGTGGGGTCTCTCTCTCTCTCTCTCCTCTCTCCTCTTCCCTCTCTCATCCTCTCTCTCTCTCATCTCTCTCTCTCTGTGTGTGTGTGTGTGTGTGTGTAGAGAGAGACAGACAAACAGACAGAGATAGAGATAGATGATAGATAGATAGATAGATGATAGATAGATAATAGATAGATAGATAGATAGATAGATAGATAGATAGATAGATAGATAGATAGATAGATAGATAGATAGATCTGTATCAGAGGTGGGTTGTTCCTGGTAGTGGTATTTTTGCCTGGGTCGCAGAACAGGCAGCGATCCAGGCCGGCCAAGTCCCCAGTCTCTTCTGCAGTTGCTGGCATGTTTCTGTGCATGCTCAGAACAATTTTTAGTCAAATGTGCATGCACGAGCAATGTATGGGTGACACGAGTGCAACGAATATATATGATTGAAATTGTCTTGGCAACGTTTCAGAGAGGTCCCACTCGTCGTCTTCAGGCAGGTGTTTTTGGCCTCATGCTTGTGCGAGTAAAGCGTGGTTGGAGCTGCCGTCTTTCTATAAATCTTGGGTGTGTGTGGAGTGCTGGCTTTGTTGCTGTAAGTGGGTTGATTGGCATTGGACAAACTAATAGGAGAATAAATGCATGCATCGCAGAACACAAGAACGCAGCCATAAAAAAAGAAAAAACTTCCTCCCTTTTCCAGCACCTTAAAGCAACAGAACATGAAATTGATTTTGAAGGAACCAAATTAATCTCCAAAACTTGAACACTTCAACAAGAGAATAATTATGGAAGCCATCGAAATAGAGAAACACCCCCACAGCATGAATAAACATGACGATACCTCCTGCCTACTAGACATCTGGAAACCAGCCCTAGTCAACAAACGAACCCTACCCACCACCCAGGTTGTTACAACACAAAAGAACAATGGACACACAGCCAGCACCTCAACCACACAGGATGATACGAAACAGTCGACCAATCTACAAATACACACACACACACACACACACACACACACACTGGTGTTTTCGGCTTCGTGCTTGTGAGAGTAAGGAGTGGTCAGAGCTGTCGTCTTTCTATAAATCTTGGTGTGTGTGTGTGTGTGGAGTGCTGGCTTTGTTTGTACAGCTGACCAATCTACAAACATCAACTCCATCTACCAATCAGGATGCAACTACACAGCCAATCAATCCACTTACAGCAACAAAGCCAGCACTCCACACCCACCCACCAAGATTTATAGAAAGATGACAGCTCTGACCACGGCTTACTCACACAAGCATGAAGCCCAAAACCCAGCCTGAAGATAGTAAGAGAGACCTTGCCAAAACATTGATTATATATTCGGATCTTTTCCCATGTAAGATTGAGAGTATCTTGGCAACGTTTCGATGAGGTCCCACTCAACATCTTCAGGCTGTGCCTTCAGCTTCATGCTTGTGCTTGACTAGGCCCAGAAAGAAATCATCCACATGCCACAAGCTCTATGGCCTCCCCAAGATACACAAAGAAGGAACACCACTCAGACCCATAGTCAGTTCCATAGGCTCACCTCTACAGAATCTTGCCAAATTTCTTGCCAAACAACTTCAGCCCTACACAGAATCCATCACCTCACATGTACAAAACTCACTCCACTTCATAGAAACAATAAAGAAACATAATCTACAACCCAGCGACTTACTGGTGAGCTTCGATGTCATATCCCTCTTCACCCAAGTGTCTATTAAAGAAGCCTTGACAGCTATCCAAAACAAATACAACCCCCCTAAGCACATCATAGATCTGACCAACCACTGCCTAACCAACACATACTTCATCCACAATGGACAAAGATACAAACAGATAGCACCTATGGGATCACCCCTCTCACCCGTCATCGCAAACCTATATATGGAACATTTTGAAACTAACGCCTTAGATAAATCTGAACACAAACCCAAACTCTGGCTTAGATATGTAGATGACACTTTCATAGTTTGGCCACACGGGAAGGGAAAACTGGACAACTTCCTCACACATCTCAACAGCCTACACCCCAAAATACAATTTGCTATGGAAATAGAAGCTAACCAACTTCCCTTTCTGGATGTCCTAATCTACAAAAAACCCAATGGCTCCCTAGGACACACTATGTACTGGAAAAAAATGCACACCAATAGCTACTTAAACGAACAATCCCATCACCATCCAGCACAGATCAACTCCGTAGCCAAGACCCTCATCTCCAGAACCAAACGCCTAGCCGACAAAGACCACCTGAAAACTGAATTACACACTCTCACAAACGTATTAATTTCCAACGGATTCCAAAGAAACACAATTACCAACCTAATCCAAAAGGAGACACCCCCCCAAGAACCGAGACACAGAACAGGACAATGGCATCGCCCTCCTCCCTTACATCAAAGGTGTACATTTGCAGATAAAATCAGCAAAATTCTGCACAAATACAATATCAAGACAGCCTTCGGCACTGACCAAAAAATAGCCAACATCTTAAGAAACCCCAAAGACAAAATCCAGCTAGAAAATCAAGGAGTCTATGAAATACCATGCAAAATCTGCCCAGCCACATACATTGGACAAACTAATAGGAGAATAAATGCATGCATCGCAGAACACAAGAACACAGACAGAAAAGAAGAAGAAAGTTCCTCCCTTTTCCAGCACCTTAAAGCAACAGGACATGAAATTGATTTTAAAGGAACCAAATTAATCTCCAAAACTGAACACTTCAACAAGAGAATTATTATGGAAGCCATCGAAATAAAGAAACACCCCCACAACATGAATAAACGTGACAATACCTCCCGCCTACCAGACATCTGGAAACCAGCCCTAGTCAACAAACAAGCCCCAGCCACGAAAACGACACCGGACTCAGAACAACACAGGACGCCACCACCAATCACCCTCACCAGACTCAAACCCAAACCCATCCCATAGACAAAATGCAACCACCATCCAGAAGCCAAACCATGGTGGCATCACCAATTGCTGCACCCGCCTCCGACCCCCCACACAAAGCAAACTGACACATGCCATGAACACAGGGCCAGACTGCAAACTCAGAGCCAAACCAAAGCCTGGGATGTTGCATCACAGCCATCTGCTCAGGACATTACATCACAGAACTCAGGAGGTTACAACGCAAAGGCTCAGGATGTTACAATGCAACCAACCTCCCAGGATGCTGCAGCACAGGACTCAGGATATCACTACACTAGAGCTCAGGATGTCATGACACAGCTCATTACCCAGGTCGTTACAACACAAAAGACTAATGGGCACACAGCTAGTACCTCAGCCACACAGGATGTTACGAAACAGTCGACTAATCTGCATACATCAACTCTATCAACTAATCAAGATGTAACAACACAGCCAACCAACCCACTTACAGCAACAAAGCCAGCACTCCCCCTCCCCCACCAATATTTATAGAAAGACAGCGGATCCGATCATGCTTTGCTTGCATAAGCACGAAGCCAAAGGAACCAGCCTGAAGATGGTGAGTGGGACCTCGTCAAAACGTCACTAAGATACTCTCAATCTTACACCGGAAAAGACCTGAATATGCCAAGACCTGCATATATTTATATATATATAAAAGAAACAGACATTGTGATCTCTGGAACTTTAAAATATATTGCTCACTAAGTTTTCATTAGCGACTGCTAACATCGTCACAGTGTAAAAGCCACTAAAGAGATACCTGCCTTTATACAATGTTAATCAATTTGGCCATTGCAAGCATGATAGGCCCATCCACCCGCCTCCCACCTGTAATTAGCTTTGTTGTTTTTACATCAGGCAAGTTAATAAAGGCTCCTATTCGTTCTTTTATAACTACACCTGGAACTGGCATTTTTAGGACAATTCAACATATATACATACATACATACATACATACATACATACATACATACATACATACATACATATTCTTTTGAGAGCGGACAACAGAATTTCATTTATAATGTGTGCTAGTGTGCTCAGAATAAAAAATGACAGTAAAGGTTATCTTATTTAGCTACCTATCTTAACATGATTTTTTTTGGTACTGCATCGCATTGCATCACATTGACAAGATTTGGTAAAATGCTATGCAATAGTCTATACAGAGCAGTCGTGGGTTCCTACCAGTTCAGATCGGTTTGACTGAACTGGTAGTGGTTTGGCAGCCTGGATCACTGGTACTGCCACAGGCTTGGCCCAGGCCTGCCACACCTCCAAACTGGTTCGCCTACAC
The DNA here is from genome assembly GCF_009769535.1 of Thamnophis elegans. Lineage (NCBI taxonomy): Eukaryota > Metazoa > Chordata > Lepidosauria > Squamata > Natricidae > Thamnophis > Thamnophis elegans. The sequence continues at coordinate 120,023,785 of NC_045544.1, read as the reverse complement.
CACCGCCATCTTGTTTTTTGCTTCTATGCATGTTCAGAACAATTTTATTGCGCTGTGCATGTGTGTGCAGCATGCGTCAAGCGCACATGCGGTGCACACAGAAGCGAACCGGCAGTAGTGCCTGCCAGAACCCACCTCTGATATGGAATAGAATGGAATGGAATGGAATGCTGGAAGGGACCTTGGAAATTTTCTAGTCCAATCCCCTGCCTAGGCAGGAAAACCTACATCACTGCAGACAAAGTGATTTAGTGATCACTTGAAGTTATGAAGGCACTGAAAAAAGTGATTTGGGACCAAAGTTACAGCTATTGCAACATCCCCAGGATCATGTGATCAAAATTCAGAGGCTTGACAACTGACTCACGCTTATGACGGTTGCAGTGTCCCGGGGTGATGTAAACACTTTTTGTGACCTTCTGTCAAGCAAAGTCCACGAGGAAGCCATTTAACAGATGTGCTACTAACTTCACCACTGCAATGATTCACTTAACAACTGTGGCAAATAAGATCATAAAATGGGGCAAAATTCACTTAACAACCATCTCGCATAGCAACAGAAATCTTGGGCTCAATTGCGGTTGTAAGATGAGGATTACTTGTATTTAATGTCTTTTCCTCTTTATCTGTGTTTGGAGCATAGATCAGGATCACTCCTATTGTTTGACCTGCTTTGGAATTAAGATCATTTTATCATTTGGGGAGGATGTATCAGAAAAATGACCTGCTTATTCAATGTTTCCCAACCTCATCAACTTCAAAATGTTTGGACTTCAATTCCCAGAATCTCCCAGCCGGCATGTCATCTTGTTAATAACAATGGCTGCTCTGCTATTTTCTTTTCTGCATAGAAGTGCTGACTCTCCTCTGATGTGAAGTGACCCATTTTAGTCCACTTCGGTTCACTGATTCGCAGAATGGCAATGTTCAGTGTTGACATTTCTGCCCTGACAATACTAAGTTTGCTTTCATTTATGGCTCTGACATACAATAGTGTACATGGTGGTTTTGTTTTTTTGCAGATTAACCTTTCTTTTCCTCCTGGCCATTTTTTCAGCTGGTTTTATCCCTTTGGCTCAAATCCAGGAAGTCCCCACTGGCATTTGCACAACATCGGCACAACAACTTTAACATCAGTTCCCAATGGAAAGCCAAATGGGTCGCTGAACATCCAGTTCTAGGAGACATATAAATGACCCCACAAAAAAGGTCCCAGGCTTTAAACTACCATGTCAGCAATGGACAATCCTGAGTAAGGTTCGCACCTCACATCAGTGGTGGGTTCCTACCGGTTCGGCCCGGTTCGGCCAAACCATTAGTGGCTTGTCAGCCTGGGTTGTTGGAACCAGAAGCGACCCAGACCTGCCACGCCCCCAAACCAATTCTCCATCTTGTTTTTTGCTTCTGGGCATGCACAGAGCAATGTTTATTGCACTGTGCATGCTTGTGCAGCGTGCATCAAGCATGTGCACAGCACAGCCATGAGCGAACCGGCAGTAGTGACTGCCGGAACCAGAGGTGGGTTCCTACCAGTTCGCACCTATTCGGTAGAACCGGTTCGTCAAATCTACCGAACCGGTTAGAAGAGGTTCCACCAGTGGACCCGGAAAGCAGGCCACACCTACAGAAGAGGTTCCAAATTTTTTTGAAATCCACCACTGGCAAGGCTCTTGTAACTTGACAGCTTTAAGACTTGCATGCTTCAATGCCAGAGTTTCTGAATAGCTACTTGGACCAACCTAAGTACTAATTCATAATTTCATATCCGGTCACATGGACGGCAAGCCATTCCCATCTGGTCACATGGGTGGCAAGCCACTCCCACAAAGGAGGCCACACCCACAGAGTAGGTTCCTAAAATTTTTGAAACCCACCACTGGCCAGAACCCACCCCTACCCCACATGGCATTTGCTGGGACTCTCTGTTTAAATAGGGCATAGTCAGTGTTGGGATTCAATTGGTGTAACACTGGTTTGCTGAGCGTGTGCTTTGTACACACACAGTCTGTTTGAAAACAGCTCTAAAACTTACCTTTTCCTGCAGCCCCGATGAGTAAAACAGCTAAGGTGTGGCAATCTACTCTGCTGCGCCTATCAGCTGGGCTTCAAACAAAGGAAATATACAACAGACTAGTGCAGAGGCCGGTGGCCAGGGCCAACTGATCGCCAGAACTACCAGTTCATGTGAACTGGTCCGAACCAGCTTGATCCCACACTTGGGCATAACATCCTCCCTTCAGTGTGACTGCGGGGTCCCATGTCAACTTGTACATCACATAGTGACTGGCTGTAAGCTGCGGGCGTATACCGATTCAGTATCTGATTTTTAAATATAAATGATGCTGCACTTCAATAGTTAGTTGGCCTAGACATCGGTATTTGAACATTTTTTTAATATTTCTGTTTTTACTAATCCAGATGAAATGTTTATATTGCTACTCCATGTCTGATATACTATACACTAAATAAATAAATATTCATCTTGGCTTTAATCCAGCTGCATCATAAGTACCAGTACAACGTGAACTTGTCATCTGTTCTTGCAGGTAGCTTAATGGATACTTTCTTAATTTAGCTTAGTTTCCAGGTTCATGGTCTTATTTGTCCTAATTATAAATATTCATTTGATTGGGGGAGGCAGAAAACTAATAAGGGTTGCCATTTCCTTGTCCAGGTGATCCTATTCTGCCAGATCCCTTGGCTATAACTTTCCTGCCCCTCCTGAGTACAACATAGTTCAGAGTGACTTGGATCTACAAACTCCTTCACCACTAAAGATAACAATTGTTTCTTAATAGCAATTAATCATTTGCAAAGAGAAAATGAAATCCGCACGTCGCCACTATCAGTTCACCCGAACCGGTCCAAACTGGCTGAATACCACCACTGATTTTACCACTGTAACCCACTTTCCAGATATATTAGATATCCCCCCATACCACCAGCATTATGGCCAATGGGCTATTGGTTGGGAATTATGAATGTCTGACACATCTGGAGAGAACCATATTAGGGAATAGTAACCTTCATTCCATTAGTCCTAAAGGAAATCAATGCTGATTGTTCTTTGGAAGGGCAGATACTGTACCAGAAGCTCAAAGCAGATAGGATTCATTTGAAAAGATCTTGATGTTGAAGATCGGAAGTTGAAAGATTGAAGACAAAAGGTGAAAGAGATGGCAGAGAATGCGATGGTTACATTACGTCATCAATGCAACGAACATGAATTTGGGCAAACTCTGGGAGATAGTGAAGGACAATAGGCCCTGGCATGCTATGGTTGATGGGGTCACAAACAGTCAGACACGGCTTAGTAATTGTACAACAAATAGCAACATCCTTCATATTGCTAAGTGTGCATGATCCAGATTGAAGCTATAATTACATTGACAATTTTTAATATGTCATTCAAATGTGAGAATTGGCATGAGCTATTTGGAACTGTTCAGCTGTCCTAACCTCAATTAGCCTGCAGTGATTTTCTGGAAATCGTCAATTATTGCTAACTTATTCAGTTTTATAATCATTCAACTTTCTGATTACAGAATGAATAAATATTAACCAAAATCTACTACCAACTTCATTAATCACTGGATATAAGTGAAAATAATTGTGGATTATTAAGGCAATTATAGAATAAACATTAGCTCTAGAAAAATCCATTAATTTTTATTTGGGATTTTTAAGTTTATATCCGTCAAGGCCAGTGGGGCTAATTTGACACAAAGTTGTGAAAATGTGCATATGGAAGATGACGTTGGAGAATAAAACAACACTTCTGTTATTTCTTATGAACCGTGCCAATATGGAAGCTTGTAATGAGAGATGGATATTAGTTAGTAGCCTCAAATTCATATTGTCAACTCCAGTTAGATCATCATTTCTAATTCAGATGGGTCGATTTGATTCAGTGGAAGGAATGGTTATCAGATTATAAAGATTCATAAGATTCAGAGGTGGTAATTCAGCAGGTTCTGACCAGTTCTGGAGAACCAGTAGCGGAAATTTTGAGTAGTTCGGAGAACTGGTGAACACCACCTCTGACTGGCCCCACTCCCAGCTATTCTCTGCCTTCCGAGTCCCAGGTGATCGGGAGGAAATGGGAATTTTACAGTATCCTTCCTCTGCCACACCCACCAACACATGCCCATCAAGCCATGTTATGCCCACCAAGCCATGCCCACAGAACTGGTAGTAAAAATTTTGAATCCCACCACTGACAAGATTCTTATGTAAACAACCAGTTGCACCTTTGTTGTTATCAGTAAAGAGAGCTGCCTGTTAGCTGTTCTGAGCCCCTCCTCCATCCAGTAATGAAAGCCGAGACAAGCTTAAATGGAATGTCTCTAAATAACAAGACCAGTCTCTCGGTGGCTGAAAGCCAAATAAACAAACAGATAAGGACTTTGGCAGCAAGTCCGACAAACCTTGGCAGCAATGCAAACAAACTATGGCACCAATCCAGCCTGCCAAGTTTGTTTCTCTTTAGTCAAACGTTGACTTCTGCAAGAAGGGCGTGGCACAAGCAGTCTCTTTTATAGTCTGGGAGAGGAGCTTAATGACCATCAGCTGAGCGTAATTATCTCCTGTAATTACGTAGTTGTTCTTGACACCAGTAGCCCTTTGACGGCGTGCATCCCGAAACAACTCACAGGTGGTTTCTGGATCACTCTCTCTTGTCTCGTCCCCGCTGATCCAAGGCTCAGGCGCCACCTGGTGGCCAACCAGTCTCTCTGCGCCCTGCTCGGAATCGGAACCCTGTCCAGGGTCCTCCACAACCTCCAGGGCCGACTCATAGGGCCCCTTGCTGTCGGAGTCCGGTGGCAGCTCCAACGGCTCCTGCTGGGCCACAACAGTTAGCTAAATCATAAAAAAGCTGTTTAAGAAGGAAGTCTTCATTCTAATATACATGGGGATATATTGACTCTAAACCAAAAGCACTTTAGTTGCTGGAACCCCTTTGATCTGAACAAACCTTGCAGAAGAGAACTAGGTCAGAAGAGTGTTTGGTAAAAATCACTCTTACTTTTAGGAAGTTGCCAAAGAATAACCTCCTATTTAAATTAATTTAAACTGTAAAAAATGCACAAAGCCACCCTAATTAGTATGAGTTTAATGAATTTGATTCTGCTCTGACCTTGAGTCTTAAAGTAATCCAGACGAACCATAAGGATTAACATTACCTTTATTGTAAGGTTGCAATAACAGAATCTTGCAAAGCATGTCTTCCCTCTTTATTTTTATTGTGTTTTCCAGAAAACTAAGGAGGGTCCCTTCTGAAATCCTTCTCAAAACCCTTTTGCATCTGTGGGCCAAGATACCCTTTGCATGATGGTTGTGTAGTATGGGGCTTTTCCTCCTATCTACGAAGGCCATTCCCACATACCGTTACAGTCTATGGCAACTATGGGAATTAGATTTTCGTGGACTATGGTCATCTTCTCTCCCCTACAAGTGCTTCCTTCCCTAACAATGTTGCCTGCAATGTACCACTACTTGCCCATTCTTCTCATCCCCCCGCCCATAGCAGATCTTGCTGGTTTCGCTGGTCTCAAGACACCAAGTAGCTTTCTTCTGGAATCATTCACTCTGTTGGGGATGAAGGTCATTGCTTCACCCCTGCCATATGACTCATGTAGACTCAAAGTCTGTCGAGATTCTTAGTCACCCAGATCATGGTTGTCCCAAAGGTGCTGTTTTAGGAGGCAGCTGGACTGTCTTGGTTTTTCTTTGAAGATGTTTCACTTCTCATCCAAGAAGCTTCTTCAGCTCTGACAGGATAGTGGGGTGTTCTGACCCTCCTCGTCCCACACCAACACACACTCCGAGCCAAAGATAAGTTGTGGCATTTAATTAACAGACAGACAGGTCTTTGGCAGCAAACCAGCACAGACAAGCTTGGGCAACAATCCAGCACAGATAAGCCGTGGCAGCAATCCAGCCTGCCAAACTCACAATAATGTTCTCCGACATTCGTTCCTGTGTTGACTTCTGCAAGAGGGGCGTGTGCACAAACAGTCTTTTTATAGTCTGGAGAAGAGCCTAATGACCACCATCTGAGTACAATTACCTCCTGTAACTGAGCAACTGTTCCTGACGCCTATTAGCTCTTCGGTGCCGGGCATCCAGGAACAACTCACTGCTGGCATCCGGCTCACTCTCCCTTGTCTCCTCCCCACTGGTCCAAGGCTCAGGTGCCTCCTGGTGGCCAATCAGCCTCTCTGCGCCCTGCTCGGAGTTGGAACCCTGTCCAGGGTCCTCCACATCCTCCAGAGCCGACTCATAGGGCCCCTCGCTGTCGGATGTGTTGGCAGCTCCAACGGGTCCTGCTGGGCCACAACAGTGGAGAATGGAAGAATTTATACTCCTTGCAGACAGCTGGTCATTTGCATCATTTTAGTGGGTTGTTGAAGCACTTGGAGATTTATCTGTGTCCTCAGTCATGGAGAGAGAGGGGGGAGGGAGGGAGAGAGAGAGGGGGGGGATTCTATTATGTGCATGGAGGAGCCTTAGTAGGTAGTTGTGCTGCCCACAGACTAGTGGAAATCTCTTAGGTGCATCACTGAGTGCTAAGGGGTCCCTATAGAACCCGAGGAAGCCGTATGGAGTCTTGTGAGTAGATTGACACAACAAGATGAACTGCAATTAAGCAAAGAAGAGAGGGAATCACGAACGTAGCACTTTCTGCAACTTCTTAAAGGAACCATTTCCCCCCCAGCCCCCGGGAAGCTTTGGCAGTTGTGAAGGGCACTCATACAATCCTAGGAATGACGCAGCTGCTTTAAGAAAGGTGTGTTATGTTTACACCTCTTCATGTTCAGGATCCCCACCTTTTAAAAAATAAATAAATGTCAACATAATGCACACCCTGAAATGCCTTCTCTAAGACGGGCCTTGTAACCTATACTTTATGTAAGTTATTAGAAATAATAAAAAAAAGTTAAATGGATGAATCTTTTTAATCAATTGCCATGCTTTATAATGTAATAAATTGGTCAAATAAAGGTTCAGTAATAATACATCCCAGCTCATGTTGCATTTTAATTTTTCAGGCTGAGTATCATCATGCAGTATATCCAAAGGTATTTCTCTCATTAAAGCTGATCAGAGCCTCCCCCCCCCCAAATTTGACAGGTCCTTTTTAATTACTTTTAGCTCTAATTCAGTGTCATTCCTTTCCACCCTGCTGAATTGTTTTCTGTGGATGCTATTGACTCACTCTGAATTAAATTCCACTCACCATAATCTTTATGAATTACATGCTCTTGCTATATCATAATCAGAGGACTATTGCAGTATTTTGGGATTATAACTACAGCGACCAATTAATAAATGTAACCTGTATGACATTCTCCAATATTTCTCTCTTTAATTTCAGGGAAGCCATCAACATGATCAAAGTAGAACCATTGGGAGCTGCTGGCAACAAATCAAAAAGACATAGAAAGGCAAAGGTTTGCCACTTACTGCATCCAATTGCTCAATTTTAATTGCATGTAGAACATCTAAGTGGAAGATCTGATCTGTAAGGATTTAAGCCTAATATAACAACAATAATAATCAGGTTCTTATTTAGGAGCTGAATCATTAGAGTCAACACTTGGTTGATTGGGCAGTGATATTTATTTGGATGAACAGAATAATGATAATTACTAATATAGTCTTGCTATTACTCCCTACATGGGACGCAGTGGCTCAGTGGCTAAGACGCAGAGCTTGCCGATCAGAAATGGTGGCAGTTCGACGGTTCGAATCCCTAGCGCCTCATAATGGAGTGAACGCCCGTTACATGTCCCAGCTTCTGCCAACCTAGCAGTTTGAAAGCACGTTAAAAATGCAAGTAGAAAAACAGGAGCCATCTTTCGTGGCAAGGTAACAGTGTTCCGTGTGCCTTCGCCATTTAGTCATGCCAGCCACATGACCACGGAGACGTCTCCAGACAGTGCTGGCTCTTCAGCTTTGAAACGGAGATGAGCATCACCTCCTAGAGTCAGGAATGACTAGCACATATGTGCGAGGGGAACCTTCAGCTTTATTACTTCCTTTTTTTATTAGTAGATATGGACCACATTGAAGTATCATAGATAACTGTATAATGCTTATAACCAGTGTATTATTTTCTTTAATGCCTTCAGTCTTTTGATGGCTGCCTGGACTAGTCCCTGCAGTTTCCTTGACAGTATTTTCATAGGTGTTGACCATTTCCTCTTCCCAGGGATGAGAGAGAGTGACTGATGCATGGTCACCTAGGCTGGCAGTACTAGAACTAGTTTGGTGCCTTTATTTACTGTACGATGCTGGTTCTTATTTCCTACTTACCATTTTATCTATAATTTCTTAGCAGTGGAAGTGTCTTTCATGAACAGTTGAGAAGCATGCCAATTAACTAGTACAGGGGTTTCAAACTCGATTTAATTGAGGGCTGCACCAGGATTGTGTTTGCACGCGACCCTTCCGAGCTCCATTTTCACTGGCAGAGGGTTGCAGGAGGGCATGGCAGCCAAAAATGGAGCTCAGGAGTCCATTTCCTCTGGCAGAAGCACCACGGGCTGTTTCTTTGCATTTCCAGGGTGGCCCCGCGGGCCAGATCTACGTACCCCATGGACCAGATCCAGGCCCTAGGCCTTGAGTTTCACACTAGGACATAGCCAATTTTTAATGAAAGTTGCCCCCAGATTATGGTTAGAGCAAAGCTTTATATTGTAATCTATCAGTCTGCGGGTATTAATGGATTTAGCTCTTTGTTATCCATAGCCACCACAGTCAATCACTAGACATTATAGAAACTAGAATTCATTTTACTTGGAAGCCACAAATAACCCTCCCATCTGGTTTTTTTCTTGGTTATTTTCCCTGCATTTCACTTAATGCTGGAACAGAACAGTGTTTAAATGAGGAATGGTGATGTCCATAATCTTGATCACCGAGGGCTTCTAAATTCTCATTGTGCATGTTGTTGATTGCCAGGATCTCTCAATGGAAATTAGGAGGTCTGATTAGATATGACTAGATAAACTTATTTTCAATTCCTATCACTTTCACATTAGTTAATTCAAAAATCCATTTTGTCCTGTTTCTGCATTAATCTGTGAAATTGCACTTAAATGCCTATTTAAAAACATATTTTGAAACATATTTTACCTCACGCTTCACTAAACCTATATTATCTGAAAGTAAACATTTGTGAAATATTTTCGGTCCAAGCATGCATTATAAAGAGTATTTTGATATTTAGATATGAGAACTGCACACAACATTCAATGAAGTGAAAAATCCAAAAAGAAACAATTTTTATATAATCACAGATTACCCAGGGAGTTGCAAATCAGGCCACTTCATAGAAGAATTCATAAATATAACATTCTGAAGTAACACAGAAATGTGATTTGTCTCAAGGAAGAACCTCAAAATTTCTCTCATTTGTTTTTTATAGTTGAAATCTGATGGCAACTTAGGAGACAAAGTACGCGAGGTCCGGCTTGCTTTGTATTCTAATTTCTTATTATTTTCAGCAGCTGGGGTGTATAGAATCATATAATCAATTGCTGGAAAGTCCCATTTAAGGCCATCAAGCCCAACCTTCAAATCATTGCAGGCATCTGACTAAAAACAACTCTGATAGATGGTTGGTAAGCTTAGACCAGGGGTGTCAAACTCGATTTCATTGAGGGGCGCATCAGTGTTGTGTTTTACCTGGGGGGCCGGGTGGGCATGGCGAGCTTGACATCACTTGTGTTGGGGACACCTGTGATGGCCCGAGCGCTCTGTCAGCGAAAACGGGCTCCCGAGCTCCGTTTTCACCCATGAAAGCCTCCTGTCACACTCTGCCAGTGAAAACAGAGCCTGGGAGGGCTGCATCAGGGATGAAATTCAGCAGGTTCTGACAGGTTCTGGAGAACCAGTAGCAGAAATTTTGAGTAGTTTGGAGAACCTGCAAATACCACTTCTGGCTGGGCCCAGAATGGGGTGAAAATGGAGATTTTGCAATATACGTCTCCCAAGAGTGGGGATTTTGCAGTATCCTTCCCCTGTCACACCCACCAAGCCACGCCCACAGAACCAGTAGTAAAAAAATTGAATTTCATCACTGGGCCACAATAATGGCACTATCTCAGGGGCTGCCACAAAGAAGAGGGAGTCAAGCTATTCTCCAAGGCACCTGAGGGCAGGACAAGAAGCAATGCGTGGAAACTAATCACAGAGAGAAGCAACCAAGAACTAAGGAGAAATTTCCTGACAGTTAGAACAATTAATCAGTGGAACAACTTGCCTCCAGAAGTTGTGAATGCTCCAACACTGGAAGTTTTTAAGAAGAGATTGGACAACCATTTGTCTGAAGTGGTGTAGGTTTCCTGCCTAAGCAGGGGGTTGGACTAGAAGACCTTCAAGGTCCCTTCCAACTCTGTTATTCTATTGTATTCTATTCTTAAAAAGTGATTTATGACTGTTTTTCAGACAGACAATCATTGCAGCATCCCCATGGTCATGTGATCAAAATTCAGAGGCTTGGCAACTGACTCATATTTATGACAGTTTCAGAGTTCCCGGGTCATGTGACCCCCTGTTGGGACCTTCCGGCAAGCAAAATTTATGGAGAAACTAGAGTCACTTAACAACCGTGTTACCAACTTAACAACTGCAGTGATTCACTTAACAGCTGTGGCAAGGAAGGTTGTAAAATGGGGCAGCACTCACTTAATAAATGTTTAACTTAGCAACATCAATTTTGGGCTCAATTGCGGTTGTAAATCAAAGACTACCTGTATATAACAACCAATTTCATTGCAGCTAACAGCAATAAAACAAGATCTACTCAACAATTGAAAACAGTCACAATACCCACCAATATACAATATGCTAGAGTCCATATTGTACAAGTGGCATATAACTCTTCTTACATTCTTACAGCAGCTAACCTTGCCCAAGAGTAACATCACAAATCCTGCTGACTCAAAGAAACAAATGGTCAGAGGGTGATGCATTTTTAAAGCTGCAGTGGGAACTTTATATTTTATAATTTCAACAGTTTTTGATAGCTTTCTTTTCAAAGTTCAGGTAGGATATATATATATATATTGCATTAGTTCAACACATCTATTTCACAACTGCTTTGTTGAACAATTCAACCTTACTATTTCTGCTTTAAAAGAGATGTATTACGTGGAGTGCTCGGTGCTCTTTGAGCTTTGTTGTTTGCTTGTAGAACAAATGACATTTCACTACCAGACTAGGTAACATCATCAGTGTGAGGGAGGTTGGGATTTACTTCTACTTTAAAACAGAACTACATATATTATCTTCTGTTAGAAATGCATTAATAAAAAAAAATCAAAGGCTTCCCATATTGTTGTTTCTCAGCAATATTGCTGAGAAACAACAACGGAGAAATATTTTCTAAGTTAATTTCAGTTTAGCCTTGCCAAAATTTTGTAAGGCTACTGTCTTCTGTAAATGGGATCTGTTGTGGCTCAGCAGGAGCCGTTTGAGCTGCCACCAGACTCCGACAGCAAGGGGCCCAATGAGTCAGCCCTGGAGGATGTGGAGGACCCTGGACAGGGTTCCGACTCCGAGCAGGGCGCCGAGAGACTGGTTGGACACCAGGTGGCGCCTGACCCTTGGATCAGTGGGGAGGAGACAAGGGAGAGTGATCCAGAAACCAACAGTGAGTTGTTCCTGGATGCACGCCATCGAAGAGCTACTCGGAGTCAGGAGCAATTACGTAATCACAGGAGGTAATTATGCTCAGCTGATGGTCATTAGACTCCTCTCCAGACTATAAAAAGACTGCTTGTGCCACGCCCTTCTTGCAGAAGTCAACACTTTGACTAAAGAGAAACTTTAAAGAGAAAACGTTCTTTCTCTTCTGCAGCCTCCAGGTACTGCAATATCCACTGCCCGGACATCATCATCATCAACAACATTATTACTACCACCACCACCACCACCACTACCACTATCATCATCATCATCATCATCATCATCTTAATTCCTGGAATGATACATTTTATATTATTAAACAACATCTGGTAGGTGGATGAAAATGCCAAATCCAGTCTAAACATCTGGCTGATTGTGTGACCAACCATAATAGTAATTCCTGGGTGCTACCTTAACAATTCTTTGGTCTTCATTATTAAGTTTTTACCAGTCTTGGACTGTGAATCTAAGTGTAGATTACTTCCACATAATAATGTCATCAGTAACAACAGCAATTGCTCAATTATTCAGTCACTAACTCCTTGTGCCCTGATAAGCACCATTTTACAAGCATTGTCTGCCAGTGAATGCTTTGAACAATAGACGTTTAGGTGCAATATAAAATTACAAAATCATCAGCTAAACACTTGAAAAAGAATTGAGTGGTGTTAAAGATTAGAATGTATTTTTTTTCTTCAATTGTTTTGATGGATAACCTTTCCATATTGTTTCATACAGTATATAGTACCTTAACATTAATTCACTAGATTTGCACTGGATTTTTTATTACTTCACTTCACCCCCATCGTTTTAGTCATTGTTTAGCCACTGGAGGATGAAGGCCTCTTCCACATGTTTCCAATATATATGGTGCTAAGCTTTCTTTTGCCAATTGGGCCCACAGTACTTGCTGATGTCATCGATCCATCTTAAATCACAATAATCCATCCCAAATCCTTCCATTCCCCATTATCCCGTCAGAGTTGAAGAAGCTTCTTGGATGAGAAGCAAAACATCTTCAAAAGGAAAAACAAGAAACTCCAGTTGCCTCCTGAAAAAGCACCTGTGGGACAACCGTGACCTGGATGACTGAGAATTTCTGCAGACTTTTAGCTATACAATTTGGGATGATCACCCTTTGAATGGTGTGGGACTAGGAATGAATTTCCAGAGGAAAATTTGCAGGCAACAGGAACCAGGAGCACTACTCAGGATACACTGAGGAAACAGATAAACCTCCAAGTGCTTCAGTGACCCTCTAAAAGGATGCAGATTGCCAGCTGTCTGCAAGGAATATAAATCCTTCCATTCCCTACCATCATGTCAGAGGTGTAGAAGCTTCTTGGATGAGAAGTGAAACGTCTTCAAAAGAAAAGAAAATCTAGTAGTCTCTTGAAAAAGCACCTTTGAGTCGATCTGTCTCATTTTAGGTCTCTTTCGTGGATACTTTTTATCAAGCGAGATCCATTTTATGACTTCCTTGGTTCATCTGTCATCAGGTCTTCTTGCTATGTGACCAGCCCATTTCCATTTCAATTCTTTTACTCTGTTGATGATATTGTATACTTTTGTTCGTTCTCTAATCCATGTGCTAGTCTTTCTATCACTTTACTTATGTGAGATCATTTCTGTTCTGACCTAGGCTTCCCAAAAGCACAACGCTGAAACCTCATCCCGATAAAACCCTTTTTATTTAGTATAAAGTGAATTCCTCTCCAACAAAGTCCTGGCCAACAGTCTTTCAAGAGATTTTACAACTACAGACCTTTATCAGGCTTGGAGAGCTCCCAGGCTGATATCTTCCAAACGCCACACTGTAGCAGACAATACTTGGCATGAAATCAGGAACAGATCTCCACCCTAATGAATTGAACTAATTGCCTCCTGCAAACTCCACTCCCCTTTCGCTCCTCTTTATTCCCAAGGGAGGGGCCATTCACTGTCCACCTGTGGCTTTACTCCTGAGACAACCCTTGTTCCTTAGCTGTTCCCTTCTCCTGGCAGCTCCTGCGGGCACACACTGGGAACAGGCTCCAGCTGTTCTTCTACCCCACTGATGTCTGACTCCGAAGGCAGCTGATAACTGTCAGGCGGCCATGGCCCCATCTCTGCCTCCAATGGAGAGCACTCGTCAGAGCCCCCAGGCTCTAGGACTGGCCCATGTCCCTCCCCAACCTCCTCATTGTCTGTGTCTGCCACCAGCTGTAACTGGCTGCTGGAAGGCCACAACAATATCTGAGCCTATTTCTAGGGGGGGAAAGGCTATTTTTAAAAAACGATACATGTTTGTATGCCTTATACAAGAATATAGATATTCACAATATCAGCTATAGGCTGACCCAATGCGTAAGTGAATTAATCCCAGGGTACCATGTGGATCAGAGGGCACAGCCTTTAGACTAAAGAATCTTATGTCCAAAAGTCTTTTGGAATTGACCCCTTGGCTGCCATCCAGCTTTTTGACCTACTTTGGAAGATGTATCAAGGGTGCTCATCGGTCTAAGAGCTGTCTCTCTACATCAAGTGATTCCATGCCAACAATTTCCTCATCAGTTGACACCTCTTCAAATTCTCTGGTGTGCAAAGACCATAAAGAGAAAGTAACCTTTCCTATCTCTTGCTTTCTATTCCTATCCATCCATTTCTCTCCCCTCTTCCCCAACCTCCTCTGTTTGCTAACCTCTCTATGTTCCAGGTCAGCGAACATGTCTACGTACAATTTTACAGTCAATATGTGTGAGTAGATGGGGGAACTGGCTTCCTACTGTGCAATCTTTGCAGAACATGGACAGCATTAGCCACTGCCTGAGCAGCTGGGGCAGCAGCTGGTACATGTGAAGATGCCATGGCCACCCGATTATTTCAGTCTGCAAAGTATTTTGAGCATAATATTCCCAGGCAAACTTGACAATGACTAATATGTAATGAAGAATTCCAAACATCTGCAGGTTATGTAGTTAGGTAGGGGAAGGATACACAATTTGGAGAAAATCCATTCTCAACCAGAGCTGCACATTTCAGGTTGAGTTCAATACATGTTTGGGATAATAGCTATCAGTCCATTGCCCCTACATTTAATTTCATTGACGAACTACTGTAGGGATGACAGAATACTTTTATTAGATTAATTCAGTTTTGATTGCCACAATGTAAAAAAGATGTGGAGACTCTAGAAAAAGTTCAGAGAAGAGCAACAAAGATGATTAGGGGACTGGAGGCTAAAACATACGGCTGCAGGAACTGGGTATGTCCAGTTTAATGAAAAGAAGAAAAGAAGGACTAGCGGAGACATGATAGCAGTGTTCCAATATCTCGGCGGTTGCCACAAAGAAGAGGGAGTCAAACTATTCTCCAAAGCACCTGAAGGCAGGACAAGAAGCAATGAGTGGAAAGCAACTTACAACTGAGGAGAAATTTCCTGACAGTTAGAACAATTAATCAATGGAACAACTTGCCTCCAACTGGAAGTTTTTAAGAAGAGGTTAGATAACCATTTGTCTGGAGTGGTGTAGGCTTTCCTTCCTAGGCAGGGGGTTGGGCTAGAAGACTTCCAAGGTCCTTTCCAACTCTGTAATTCTATTCTATTCTATTCTATAAAAAATAAGACTACACTTCACTAACCTGGTTTCAGAGGTGGGTTTCTACCAATTCACCCCAGATTGGGTGAACCGGTAGTGGCAGTGGGCATGAGTGAACCGGTAGTAAAATAAATTGAAACCCACCACTGCCTGGTTTCCTCTGGAAAAGTAGGAATTGCTACTCTTGTCATTCCAAATTTGCATAGCCAATAATAAAATCCTACAAATATATAGAACACGTGGCAGAGAAGTATTTTTCTACTATTTGATAGTGAGCCAAATAGAAAATCCACTCTGAAGTCCATTCTCAGTTGAGGAATTTCACTAGATGACTTTGAGCCTGTCATTCATTTTCTCTCAGTCCAACCTTCTTCCTGGGATTGTTGAGGTGGGGGGGGCATGGATAAGGGAGTGCTAGAAGCAATGTTCTGAGCTCTGGGGCACCGTTTGGGACATAAATCTAATGAATAAATAAGTTTATAATAAATAAAATTGGTGCTAGTTAATAAAGTAAGACATCCAGAGCTTTTCAGATCCTCAGTCACGTTTCTTCTTTATGTTCCCAGTTTCTGTGTTCCATGTTATAACCATGAAGGTCTGTTCAGAGATGGTATTCAGCAGGTTCTGACCAGTTCTGGAGAACTGGTAGTGGAAATTTTGAGTAGTTCAGAGAATCGGTAAATACCATCTCTGACTGTCTCCACCGCCATCTATTCTCTGCCTCCCGAGTCCCAGCTGATCGGGAGGGAATGGAGCAGATGTGGGTTCCTACCAGTTCGCACCTATTCGGTAGAACCGGTTCGTCAAATCTACTGAACCGGTTAGAAAAGATTCCACCAGTGGACCCGGAAAGCAGGCCACACCTACAGAAGAGGTTCCAAGATTTTTTGAAACCCACCACTGGTCCTTGGATATGATTATTCTACACTATCAAGCTCATATTTATAAAACTCAGTGCCTCTGGGAAAGGTAAGGATGACTACTGCATTTGTGGTGCAATCAGAACATTGCGTGTGTTGAAGTTGTTTTAATGCAAACCAAAGATCCCTTTTAAAAAACGAGTTTACATCATATTCTTATGCATGCCAGTGCTGTGTGTGAGGTAATTTAAGGTGGTTCTGAGAAGTGTCATCGGCATCTTCATATCCGGTCACATGGGCGGCAAGCCACTCCCATCCGGTCACATGGGCAGCAAGCCACTCCCACAAAGGAGGCCACACCCACAGAGTAGATTCGAACAAGTTTTGAAACCCACCACTGGAATGGAGATTTGATAGTATCCTTCCCCTGCCATGCCCACCAAGCCACGTCACAGAACCAGTAATAAAAAAAAAAATTGGAATCCCACCACTGGGTCTGGCCCAGGAAGAGAAAGTTGCTCAGGAATCAGAAGGCAGTGGGGAATCTCATTGTCAACAGCCTCCGGAAATGAACAAGGCTCTCATTTTTTTTTTTTTTAAAAAAAAGGAGAGAAGGGATCACATGCATTGTCTCTGAAATTAAGCCAAACTTCTCTTTCCATAAATTCTGCTGAAACCATCCATTTTGTCACAATTTCCTCTGAAATGGGAGTCACATATGGATGATATTTGGCCAGTTAGCAGTAAAGCCAGAAACCGGGGCCCTTGAAACATTCAGCACTCCAATTCTTAGGAACGTAGCCAGGTTTTGGGGGCCTTGAAGATAAAGGTTCCCCTCATACATATGTGCTAGTCCTTCCCAACTCTAGGGGGCGGTGCTCATCTCCGTTTCAAAGCCGAAGAGCCAGCACTGTCCGAAGACGTCTCCGTGATCATGCAGCCAGCACAGAATGCTGTCACCTTCCGATGGGCAGGGCTCCCTATAAAAGGGCTAGCTGTCAGATAGGCCAGTGCTGGATCTGTACATAGTTTGCTGAATAAAGAGCTGTTGTTTTCACTGAAGCCTGAGTCCTGTCTCATCCGTTCACCCTATCTAACACAGGTAATTAGGAAAAGAAAAAGAAAGACTTAAGAAAAACTACTCATACATTTCCGCATGTGCATGGAGTGATTGTGGTTGTGTTTAAGAGTCTGACAGCCCGAGGATAGAAACTATTTTTAAACCTATTTGTTTGGCTGGCTATGCTTCAATGTCTTCTGCCCGATGGTAGAAGGGCAAAGAGACACTGACCAGGGTGTGAATCATCTCTCAGTATCTTCCTTACTCTACTACAGCAGCGAGACCTGGCGAGGTCATCCAGTGGTGTTGGAGGGCAACCAATGGTTTCTTTGCTATCCACTAATAAGAGACCATCCAAGCAACTAAGCCTACTATTCCATTATATCTATCGAGTAAATCACCCAGAAGAAAATATATGATCTTCTTTAGTTATGGATTTATTTTGGGGGGCTTTCTTCTAAATACACGAGTTATTAGAGTTAGATTGACAATCATATCGGGGTGGAAATGAAGCCTGGATGTCAATGTCAGAAGAAGTGGCTCAGATAATTAGAACTGGAAAAAAACAGTTCTCTAGACAGCAAATATGTTTTTTTTAAAATAATTTTTATTAAACAGGTTTTTTTTTTAAAAAAAGACATTTTTTTTGCTATTTCCTTCTGTACAACGTTTCCATCTCGGTATACATCCATTGTAAATACACTTCTCAACCCTTATTTCAGTTTCTCTTTGTCTATGCATATGATACTATTATATACATATTTTTATAAGACGCACCTTTTTCCCTCAAGGAAAAAGGGGCTGAAAATCTGGGTGCATCTTATACACCGAATACAGCATTTTTTGCCTCCTGAAACCCCACCCACTTCGCCAAAATGGCTGTGCATAGGCTTTAGGAGGCTTATGGAGTGCTCCTGGAGAATGGGGAGGGCAGAAATTAGCGAAAAATGTGCTGTTCCCCCCCCCCCGAGCACTCTACAAGCCTCCTAAAGGCTATTCATGCCCCTTTTTTGGGGGGAAAAACAGGCCAATTTTTGTGAAAAATGGGCCATTTTTTGCTCATTTTTGACCCCCCCCCAGCCCCCAGGAGCACTCTACAAGCCTCCTAAAGGCTATTCATGCCCTTTTTTTAAAAAAAAACAATAGGCCTGTTTTTGCAAAAAACGGGCTGGTTTTGGGAGGTCTGCAGAGTGCAAACACTTTTTTAAATTTGCCTCTTCAAAATCTTGGTGCGTCTTATACTCCGGTGCGTCTTATACTCCGAAAAATACAGTACATTCCTTAATTTATAATCCTTCATTATGCACCATTTCCATTTATACATGTTGGTTCATCTTCATTTAGTCTTTCCTTAAGCTTTACACCTGTCCTCTAGCCATTTGTACCACTCGTTCTATACCATATAATATTATGTTTCCTCCTTTTATTTCTTTTGTGAGTTTGTCCATCTCTGCACACTATTAACACTTTCATTATAACATTCCCCTCTGAGAGCATATTATTCTTCTTCCAATTTTGTGCACATATTATTCTCACTGCTGTAATGATATGTATAATTAAATATTGTGGTTTTTTTAGTCACATTTCCTTATAGGTATTCCCAATAGAAATAATTCTGATTTCATATCTACTTGCTGTTTAGTAATTTCTTCAAGCCATTTGCTTATTCTGTTCCAATATTGTTTAGCCTTTGGGCATAACCACCACATGTGGTAACATGTTCCTTGGTTTTGCCTATATTTCCAAAATTCCGGTTATAAGTTCGGGTACATTTTAGCCAGTCTCACTTGTGGGAGATGCCATCTATAGAACATTTTTTACATAGCAAATATGTTTTTGGCTGTGGTATAATCTGGCTCCATAAACCCAATCAGAACCAAACTATTTGTATCAGAACTGGATGTTCAGAAAAGCACCCACTGTCTAATGGTTTAGGAAAAAAAAACGGCATCTAGATAAAAGCTAATAAAAAAGGAAAAATTTCAACAAATAGTGCCCAGCATGGTAGAGAGCAATATTAATACTTCACAGGTTAAAAACAAGCACAGAGACAGTCAATTTTGCCTCTTTTTAAAAAAGAGATTGTCATGCTTTGAGCCAGGGGTCAGCAAACTGCAGCTCTGGAGCCGCATGTGGCTCTTTCCTCCCTCTGCTGTGGCTCCGTCACCGGTCAGTGCCACAATTTTAAGAGGAGGTTCCTGGGGGGGGGGGGAGAAGCACAGTGCGCCAGGTGAAGACTCTATGGCAAGGGGAGGGTTTTCCAGTTGTCTCCACAATTGATAGGGCTTTTGGTTATGACCGGTAGAGGAAAAAGTATGCCGTTCTAGGAGGAGACTCTATGGTGGGGGAACTGAGCTTCCGGTCAGCTCCAGAATTGAACAGGGGGCTTCCGGTTAGGACCTTTGTGGCTCCTGGTGTTTTCTTTTCTGTGGGAAACGGGTCCAAGTGGCCCTTTGAGTGTTTAAGTTTGCCGACTCCTGCTTTGGGCAATCTCTGATTTTTCATGGTTGCTGCCCCCCCCTTTTTTGCCAGAAAACAAGCTTACATAGCAAAGGAATGTGTAATTGATGCTTGGACCAATATCTGGGTTTGACACTTCATCCTTTAAAAAAAAATAGGTAGGGTTTTGTCTTTGGATCAATTTTTGTTTCTTTTCAGCATTAAATTGGTGCTTTGGCTCATGTGAGATAAATATTGCTCTCTTTTCCCCCCATGAAACATCTGCTTGCTCCAGAGGTGGCATTTATCCGGTTCTCTCTGGTTCAAGCGAACCAGTATCAGCGGCTGCGGGAGGCTCTGGCCCATTTGCCCTGACATCTTGCACGAGCACTGCGCATGGGCAGAAGGCAGTGCGCATGTTCACACTCACATTTGCGAACCAGCAGGGAAGATAAGTGAATCCCACTGCTGGCTTGCTCATATCTTTTGCTTCTCTTTTCCATTGCTTGGTATTGCATGGGTTCAAAGACAGATCTTGTGCTATTATATGGATCCAAGATACTCACTTATGTTTATTATGGACACTCGTGATATTTTCCATAGTGTGACATTTCAAGACTTTGTGAATTCTTCCTAGGCAACAGGTAACAGGTAACAGGTGAAGAAGACAAATCACCCATGTATGAGTTGGGCGGCTGTATAAATTTGTTTAATAAATAAATAAATAATAAATTTTGAAGCATGAAAAACATGCCCTTTTGTATTTTGCTACATGGTTCTCTCCCCCCAATTGATTTTTGTACTTTTGGTCTTGAAATTAATTTGCCTGTCTCCCTTTTCTTAAAACAGATTTTGAGAAAGGAAAGGAAGGGAAGGGAAGGGGAAGGGGGGAAGGGAAGGAAGTGAAAGGAAAGAGAAGGGAAAGGGAGGGGTAGAGAAAGGAAAGGAAGGAAAGGAAGGGAGGGGAAGGGAAAGGGAAAGGGAAGGGAAAGGGAAGGGAAGGGTAGGGAAAGGAAAGGAAGGAAGGAAGGGAAGGGGAAGGGGAAGGGAAGAGGAAGAGGAAGGGGAAGAGAAAGGGAAAGGGAAAGGGAAGAGGAAGGGGAAGAGAAAGGGAAAGGGAAAGGGAAGGGAAAGGGAAGGAAGGAAGGAAGGGAAGGGGAAGGGGAAGGGAAAGGGAAGAGGAAGGGGAAGAGAAAGGGAAAGGGAAGGGAAAGGGAAGGGAAGGGAAGGGTAGGGAAAGGAAAGGAAGGAAGGAAGGAATGAAGGGAAGGGGAAGGGGAAGTGGAAGGGAAAGGGAAAGGGAAGAGGAAGGGGAAGAGAAAGGGAAAGGGAAGGGAAAGGGAAGGGTAGGGAAAGGAAAGGAAGGAAAGGAAGAGAAGGGAAGTCGAAGGGGAAGGAGAAGGGAAAGGAAAGGGGAAGGGAAAGGGAAGGGAAAAGGAAGGGAAGGGAAGGGAAGGGTAGGGAAAGGAAAGGAAGGAAGGAAGGAAGGAAGGAAGGGAAGGGGAAGGGGAAGGGGAAGGGGAAGGGGAAGGGGAAGGGGAAGGGAAAGGGAAAGGGAAGAGGAAGGGGAAGAGAAAGGGAAAGGGAAGGGAAAGGGAAGGGAAAGGGAAGGGTAGGGAAAGGAAAGGAAGGAAAGGAAGAGAAGGGAAGTCGAAGGGGAAGGAGAAGGGAAAGGAAAGGGAAGGGAAAGGGAAGGGAAAGGGAAGGGAAAGGGAAGGGAAGGGTAGGGAAAGGAAAGGAAGGAAGGAAGGAAGGAAGGAAGGGAAGGGGAAGGGGAAGGGAAAGGGAAAGGGAAGAGGAAGGGGAAGGGGAAGAGAAAGGGAAAGGGAAGGGGAAGGGAAGGGAAAGGGAAGGGTAGGGAAAGGAAAGGAAGAGAAGGGAAGTCGAAGGGGAAGGAGAAGGGAAAGGAAAGGGGAAGGGAAAGGGAAGGGAAAGGGAAGGGAAAGGGAAGGATAGGGAAAGGAAAGGAAGGAAAGGAAGAGAAGGGAAGGGGAAGGGAAAGGGAAGGGAAAGGGAAGGGAAAGGGAAGGGAAGAAGAAGGGAAAGGGAAGAGAAGGGAAGGAGAAGGGAAAGGGAAAGAGAAGGGAAGGGTAGGGAAAGGAAAGGAAGGAAAGGAAGGGAAGTGGAAAGGAAGAGAAGGGAAAGGGAAGGGAAGGGAAGGGTAGGGTAGGGAAAGGAAAGGAAGGAAAGGAAAGGAAGGAAAGGAAGGAAAGGAAGGAAAGGAAGGGAAGGGGAAGGAAAGCAAAGGAAAGTTCAAACAATTGCATTATTGTCAATTCTATGATGTTTCCTTTCCTTGCAAAAATCTAAACCACCCCACATGCTATCTGAGAAATGACCTACTTATTTGTCTAATTTGAGACTATTTTTTTCCCAATCTTTGTTTCATTATATATTTGGAGATGTGAACATATAAGATCTTTCACTGTAAAATACTTCTGTTCAGTATTCTAGTAAGCCAGCGTGCACTTTTTCAACACACCCTGTTTCAGTCCTGATTAACCACACTTTGTGTCATTTCAGCACAACTGCAGAATCCCAACTTGGCGGAAACCATCCAAATACATCTCTGAGTCTAAATATCTCCAGAACTTCCATTGTGTGTTCCATCATCAAAAGAACATTGGTTGATGACATAGCAAAGTAGGGACATTTTGTGCGGCATCAACTGATTTTGCAATTTCATCCAGAGGAAGTAAGACTAACAACAGGGACATCGAGCGAGGTGGTCAAAAGATGACAGCCGTAGCTGTGTATGTGAATCCTTGCCTCCTTTCATATGAGGGGATGGGCTTCAATCATATGGTCATGGAAGCCATCTTGCTTTTTTTAATCCTTTCCCTAGATGCCCCTGACTTAACTGCACCTCATGAGAATATTTATTAGTTAGCTTGCTTTTATTTTAAGAAGTAGCATGGAGGTTTTAACTGTGCTCTTTTTAGTTAAGAACATTATTTTTTGTATTTCTTTTCTGAGATTTTATTTTTTTCCCCTTTTGATATAAATCACTTTGAAGTGATCTTGCTTTGAGGCCAACAAGAGATATTAAAATTCTGTTATAAATAAATCAATAAAGGAACAGAGGGAGCTGCATAGTAAACAAGCTCATAGCCGGCAACAGTATCGTTTAAAAAAAAAAAAAACTTGAACTTTTCAACCATTTTTTTCCCTGTCACTTCTTCTTTCCTCCATTTCTTTTGAGAGTCTGCAATGCTTCCTTCTTGATTCCAGCAACCTGAGGCTATCCATATCCATAGCAATGGTGATAAACAATGCAGGATTTCTCATTTGTGGGGTGTTAATGAAGTGTATAATCATGGTTGTTTTTTTCTGCAGAAATTGGAAGGGTGTTCTTGCAAGGGAGAGCAATATGAGAGTCCTCTTGAATGACAGTATTTTTTTTTGTTTGCCCCCTTGATGGAGAATTAATTGCCTTTTGATTAATGAGCCTTTCAGAACAAAGCTGCAAACACCCAGTGCGTCCCGAGAAGATGGACAGTAATAAACTTTTCTTTTTTTCCTTACACTTCAACTCTGTTCCTTACCCTTCCAACTCTATTATTCTGTTATTTACTGTCTCTATGTGCATAGCTTCGTTTGTCTGTGCATGGATATATCATTTTGAGTGTAAAAGTGGACCTTCAATTGGAACAGACACTAATATAGTGTATAGTTGAAAAATATTTCTAGGTTTCAGTTTTTAGCTCCGTGAATCCTTCTCAAGTTGGATGGGCTTAAGGCAGTCATTTTATATGGTTCCAGCAAAATTAACAGTGCTTGAAAGCTTATCTAATAACTCTAGAGATTATTATCAAGTGGTTATGGAGCAGTGCCTTCTGGAATGAGATTTCCCCTTGTATCTGTGTGGCTCCCACCCTGCCACCATCCCCTAAAGCCTTAAAGACCTGTCTGTTCTCTTAGTTCTTGGTTTTGTGGGGTTGGGCGTTATTGCCGAACTCTGTGTGTGTGTGTGGTTAGCCAGAGAGAATGCAGCCATGATGATGTACCTATGGTATGTGTTGCACAGGTGGCACATGGAGCCATTTCTGAGGGCACACGAGGCATTGCCCTGTCAGCTCCAGTGCGCATGCAAGTGCTGGCCAGCTGATTTTCAGCCTTGATAGGGCCGAAAAACAGCCCTATGCACAAACCGGAAGTTCTGGTCCTCAGAAATCAGAAATGGTCCATTTTCTGACTTTCGGTGGGCCCGGTAAGTCTGTTTTTCACCTTCCCCAGGCTCCAGAGGCTTTCTAAGAGCCTCTGGAAGGAGAAAAATGGCCCAATGAGCAACCCGGAAGTCCATTCCCAAACTTCCGGTTTGTGTGTTGGGCCACTTTTTGCCCTCCCCAGGTTCCTAGAAAACCTCTGGAGCCCGGGGAGGCAAAAAACAGACTTACCGGGCCTAACGGAAGTCAGAAAATGGGCCCTTTCTGACCTCCAGAGGGCCTCAGGGGACGGGGGGGCTGTTTTTGCCCTCACCAGGCTCCAAGAAAGCCGTGCATGCATGCACGGGGTAGTGGGGGGGGGAGGGTATCACACGCACATGCGCAGGGGACATGGCACGGGGGGAATTAAATTATGGGGTGGGTACGTGAGTGCGTGTGATAGCATGCGAGTGCATGCTTTTGGCACCCAAGGCGAAAAATGTTTGCCATCACTGGAATACAGAATACAGAATAATAGAATTGAAAGGGACCTTGGAGGTTTTCTAGTCCAACCGCCTGCTCAAGCAGGAGACCCAAGTCATTTCAGACAAGTAGCTGTCCAGTCTTCTCTTAAAAGCTCCAGTGATGGAGCATCTACAATTTCTGAAGACAAGCCATTCCACTGGTTTATTGTTCTCATTTTCAGGAAATTTCTTCTTTCTTTAATTCCAGGTTGCTTCTCTTCTTGATTAATTTCCACCCATCGCTTCTTGTCCTGACTTCTGGTGCTTTGGAAAATAGGTTGATCCCCTCTTTCTTTGTGGCAGCCCCTCAAATATTGGAGCACTACTATCATGTCAGTCCTAGTCCTTCTTTTATCTAGGTTAGCCATATCCAATTCCTGTAACCGTTCTTCATATGTTTTAGTCTCCAGGCCCTTAATCATCTTAGTTGCTCATCTCTGCACCCTTTCCAATGTCTCAACACCTTTTTTTTTTATAAAATGGTGACCCAAAAGGAATGCTGTATTCTAGATATAGTGTTTCTAAGGTTTTATAAAGTGATACTAATACTTCATGTGATCTTGACTTTTATCCCTCTGTTTATGCCATCAAGGATTGCGTTCACTTTTTTGGCTGTTGCTACACACTGCTAGCTTTCAATGCAAGGGATTCAGTCTTGGTTTTTGCTTTTTCTATTCTTTTATCATTACTTTATTCCGTTGGCGTTGTTGTACATTGCTCAGTGTCAGTTGATGACAGGCAATGTCTAAATTTAATAAAATCAATGAAAGTAACTCTCTGTGTGTGTTTGTGCGCACAGATGTGGGTGTATCATGGGCAGCTTGTCACTTGCAGGAACTGTGTTAGCAACCATAGCAAGTATTAAATATTAAGAGCTATGCAACACTTTGGATTCAAGCTGGTTAGTATTAGGCTGTGTGTGTGTGTGTGTGTGTGTGTGTGTACCCCTCCACTCATTCTGGTTAAGGTTAAGAATGGAAGTGGTCTATGTGCCTTCTGCAACTTTCTTAGCTGTGCTTATGAGCTTCCTAAATGGTCACTTGGGGGGACAGAATGAGGGAGAGAGGGAGGAAGGGGGGATGGAGGAAGGAAGGAAGGTTTAGGCTTAGGTTTATTAAATTTATATGCCACCCTTCTCCCAAGGACTCAGGGCGGCGTACAACATTAAAAGAAACACATAATACAAAAGTTAAAAAAAATTAAATAGAATATCCCAAACCCAATTAAAATTGACAATGACATTTTTTTTAAAAAAATGAATTAAAATTAACAATTATCAATAATTTATTTTGTTTTGTTCAGGCCAGGCTGGCTTGCTGGAAAAGCCAACTTTTTAGGGCACGTCAGAAGGATCGGAGGTCGCGGATTATACGAAGCTCCGGGGGCAGCTCATTCCAGAGGGAAGGCGCTCCCACAGAGAAGGCTCTCCCCCTGGGGGTGGCTAGCCGACACTGTCTGGCCGACGGCACCCTGAGGAGGCCAACTGTGGGATCGCACTGGACGATGGGAGGCTACCGGTGGCAGTAGGTGGTCTTGCAGGTACCCTGGGCCTAAGCCATGGAGCGCTTTAAAGGTCATAATTAGTACCTTGAATCGCACCCGGAAGACAACCGGCAACCAGTGGATTTGGATTTGGATTTGGATTTTATTCAATTTGTAGGCCGCCCTATTCCCCGAAGGGACTCAGGGCAGCTGAACAAAGCCAAGGGAGGGGAAATTACAAAAAGTGAGACAAAGACAAACAAACAATACAAACAGTTTAAAAGCACAACAGACACAGCAAATTCGAGTAGTGGGGGGGAACTCAACCCCAGGCTTGCTGGGACAGCCAGGTCTTCACGGCTGTCCGGAAGGCCTGAAGGGTGGAGAGGGTCCGAATCTCCACGGGGAGCTCGTTCCAAAGGGCCGGGGCAGCCACAGAGAAGGCCCTCCTCCGAGTAGTCGCCAGCCGACATTGGCTGGCAGATGGAATACGGAGGAGGCCTAATCTGTGGGATCGAATGGGTCTGTGGGAGGTAATCAGCAGAAGGCGGTCTCTCAATTACCCAGGTCCAATACCATGTAGGGCTTTATAAATAATAACTAGCACCCTGAAGCGTATCCGGAGACCAATAGGTAGCCAGTGCAGCTCGCAGAGGATAGGTGTAACGTGGGTGTATCGGGGTGCACCCACAATTGCTCGCGCGGCTGCATTCTGGACCAGCTGGAGTCTCCGAACACTCTTCAAGGGCTGCCCTATGTGCAGGCCACCTAAAAGAGGTATAACATGGGAGCACCTGGGTGCCCCCATGATAACCCGCGCAGCCGCATTCTGGACCAGTTGAAGCCTCCGGGTGCTCTTCAAGGGCAGCCCCATGTAGAGAGCTTACAGTAATCCAGGTGAGAAAGGACGAGGGCATGAGTGAAGGAAGGAAGGAAAAATTGTTAGCTTATATTTTGAGCACCTGATTCTCAGAAAACCTCAGGGCTGCTTACAATATGGACAAATAATGCCAAGCCATAGAAAACATGATGAATGGAATGAACTTTGAAATGGGGTGAGATTCACCTCTCATCTTATTTCTGCAGCACATAAAAATACTGACACACACATCACCCAAGTAAGCTTCCTTATAGAAAAGACTGAACTGATCCTTTCTTTAAATTACTACTCATTAAAATTCAGGGTGCAAAGTGAAGTTCCTAATAGAGGTTAACGCGTCCACTGCTAAGTAAGAAGAGGTGCATGCAGAAAGAAATGGGGACGGAAGAGAAAAACAGAGGCATTGGTGTTTCTGAGCATGTTTGAACGGATTTAGATCATGAGTTTGGAATTAAAGTATGCAATTAGGATACTGCTTAAATTTGAGGATAGATCTGATGTGTGGAGCATTTCTCAGTGAAGATATTTGTGCTGGGGGAGACTCTTGGGACAGCTGAGATAGATATTTAAGACGTTTTTGGATAAACTAAGACTTTATCTCTTCACTTGTCCAGCAAGACACAGTTTCTCACTTGCTGATCCCCAGCCTGCCTGCCTAATCTTCTGACTCTTCAATTAATCTATTGATTGACAGGTTTAGAATGAAAGGCCAAGAATCACTCCCTTTTGGATTTTTGCTTCATCTCTTTATCTTGGCAATATTTCATTCCTTTACTCTCTAGTTGCTATGGCTACATAGAGGTTTAGTAACAGCAAGGCAGAAAACAGATACCATACATCACATTATTTGGAAGTTATCCTGGTCAAGATCACTTTCAAAATCTTCTCAAAGTTCAATCATGTGACTTGATCCTTTTTTCACAAGCAGAGCTTCAGAAAAGGACAGAAGCAATATCTCCAATCAGATGCCATCCAGAAATGGCCATCCTCAACTTCTATAATTCCCAGACTTTGGATCCGCGGAGTCCAACACATCTGGAGTTCTTCATTTGGGGGAAATTGACTGAGAATGTGTATGAGGATGCTGTACCAGCTTAGACTGACCATCTAACTCCATTTTTAAAAAAATATCTGGAATATCTTTTTAGTTTCAAATTAGGCTGTTCCTCAATTTCAGCTTATTGTCCCAGAGTAGAGCATAGCATGGTGATGTTAAGATGCAAGTTAGGTAAAACTTCCTAGCAGGACAAGAAATTCAACAATAGGACTGATTAACTAAAGGACTTCATTGGATATTGGATACTCTCATTGGATATTTTGTGTGTGTGCGTGTTCGTGTGTGTGTATATATGTATGCATGCATGCATGCATACATGCATGTATGCATGTATGTTGTGGCCCAGCAGGAGCCGTTGGAGCTGCCACCAGACTCCGACAGCGAGGGGCCCTATGAGTCAGCTTTGGAGGATGTGGAGGACAGGGTTCCGACTCCGAGCAGGGCGCAGAGAGGCTGGTTGGCCACCAGGAGGCTCCTGAGCCTTGGACCAGTGGGGAGGAGACAATGGAATGTGATCCTGACGTCAGCAGTGAGTTTTTCCTGGATGCCCGGCACCGGAGAGCTAATAGGCGTAAGGAACAATTACGGAGTTACAGGAGGTAATTGCACTCAGCTGCTGGTAATTAGGCTCCTCTCCAGACTATAAAAGGAATGCTTGTGCACACGCCCCTTTTGCAGAAGTCAGTGCATGAACTAATGTTGGAGAACAGTATTGTGATCTTGGCAGTCTGGATTGCTGCCAAGGCTTATCTGTGTTGGATTGCTGCCAAGGCTTATCTGTGCCGGTTTGCCACCAAGGACCTGTCTGTCTGTTAATAAATTCTGTAAAGTATCTTTGGCTCGGAGTGTGTTGGTGTGGGACAAGGGGGATCAGAATATATATATTATATTATATAATGCAATATAATATAATATAAATTAATATAAAATAATATAATAATATAATATAATATAATATAATATAATATAATATAATATAATATAATATAATATAATATAATATAATATAATATAATATAATATAATAATATAATATAATATAATATAATATAATATAATATAATATAATATAATATAATATAATACAATACAATACAATACAATACAATACAATACAATACAATACAATACAATAATATAATATAATATAATATAATATAATATAATAATATAATACAATAATATAATATAATATAATATAATATAATATAATATAATATAATATAATATAATATAATATAATATAATATAATATAATATAATATAATATAATATAATAATATAATATAATATAATATAATGTGATTTGACAGCCATCTATCAGAAATGCTTTGATTCCTGCATAGTCAATGGCTTGAATTCAATGACTTGACAGGAACCTACCAATCCTTGGATTTTAGTTCAGACTTTTGATGTAGGAGTATCTACATGTTAAATATATATTCTGCTACCAAGCACTTCTTAAAACATTGGTCCATATAACTCAGGGATGTCAAACTCACGGCCCGCGAGCCAGATACATCACTTGCTGGCCACAGCCCTGCCCGCTTTGGCAAAGGGGAAAAATGTCACAATACATCACGTGATGACACCATGACAATGTGAGTTTGACACTGCAGGTATAACTGAAGCATCTAATATTGTTTGCTACTTACCGTACTTTAAATTTAATTTTAACAGAATTGGAAGTAAACTTGGAGGTCTTCTTGTCCAACCCCCTGCCTAGGCAGGAAACCCTGAACCACTCCAGGCAAATGGTTATCCAACATCTTCTTAAAAACTTCCAGTGTTGGAGCATTCACAACTTCTGGAGGCAAATTGTTCCACTGATTAATTGTTCTAACTGTCAGGAAATTTATCCTCAGTTCTAAGTTGCTTCTCTCCTTGATTAGTTTCCACCCATTGCTTCTTGTTCTGCCCTCAGGTGCTTTGGAGAATAGTTTGACTCCCTCTTCTTTGTGGCAGCCCCTGAGATATTGGATCTACTTGTCTTTGTTGTGAAAGAAACTTATTTTCTCAGGATTGCATAATTCGTTGAACCACAAATTAGTCAAACCTGGCTTACTAATGGTGTGCAAAATTGATTTGGATGATTAAAGAGTGTTAATGCTTCTGATAGGTTGAATCAATCCCCATTCTATCCTTCTGTCTTGTATTCCACACTCAGAGCCTAACATTGGTATTCCATTCTGCTCCAAAGCCTCTGAGTGCCTAATATCAAGTAACAAAAACAGAACACTAGCAATAATAATAGTATTAAAGTCATCATTGTATCAAAATTAACAGACCATAAATAGGGATTAAAACAATCCCATGTATCTCTTTTAATCCCCAAATGCTCTCCTAAAGATCAGGTTTTAGTTACTGTATGAAATGGCAGGAGCGTTGAGGCTTTACAGATTTCCAGAGGCAGCATATTTCACAGGAAATATACCTACCCAGAAGGGGAGCCCAGAACATTAGCTCATAGACCATTGTTTCTCAATCTTGGCAACCTTAAAATGTATGGACTTGAACTCCCCAAAGTCCCCAGCCAGCTTTGCTTTGAATTCTGGATGTTGAAATCCACACATTTTAATATTCGTAAAGATTGAGAAATATTGTCCTAGATTATAGGTATCAAACTCACGTCGTGGTGGTGGCGTCACATGACATATTGGGACTCCCCCCCTTCGCTAAACCAGGCATGGGCGTGGCCAGAGTGTGATGCATCCGGCCCGCCGTCTGCAAGTTTACCAGCCCTGTCCTAGACTGAATAGATCCTTCCCAGAATCCTTCACTACTGTCCATGGTAGCTGAGCTGAAGTTTTATTCCTCTTGCTTTACAAAATTAATGCAGATTTTTCTCAGAGACATTGAATTATATAAGGGAAGACTAGGCTGTTTTGTCCCACTCTCATGCATGATTTTATTCTTTTGTATTTTGAGTAGAACCGTTACCTCCTATGTCATCTCATCCTTGTTCTTTTCTCTCCTGAATCTTCTTCAGCACTGTTTTCTTTTCTTCTTGTCAAGTTGAAAATGCCCCAACTTTCTTCTCTTCTGACATTTTCTCCCCTTTGTCTTTCCCTTTCTTCTTTCTCTGCTGTACTTGCTGCCTCCCTCATCTCTTATTTTCAGTCTTATAGACTCTTACACTCTGCCTTCCCAGCCCTTGGAATAGGACTCTGTGCTTCAAGTCTGTGTTTTCCCCATATCCTGAGCAATCCATTTATGCGACATGGTATTTTTCCGCAGTACATTTTACATGATTTGGTACATCAGTACATTTTACATCATTGGGATCTTTTATGCAATGATGTCATGTCAACAGCCCTCTATATCTCTTGGCCCTGTGGTGGCCATGATCAAGATCCTGGTGAAAGGAAGATCATACAAAAAACCCTCTGCTTTAACACAGAGAGGAAGGGGTCGAGCTATTTTTTTGAGGCACCTGCAGGCCAGACGAGGAATAATGGATGGAAACTGACCAAGGAGAGATTCAACCTAGAAATAAGGAGGAACTTTCTGACAGTGAGAACCATCAACCAGTGGAACAGAAGTTGCCTTCAGAAGTTGTGGGGGTTTCATCACTTGAGATGTCCAAGAAGAGATTGACTGCCATTTGTCAGAAATGGTGTAGGGTCTCCTGCTTGAGTTGGGGGTTGGACTAGATGACATTTAAGGTCCCTTCCAACTCTGTTAAATGGGCTTTGTAAAGGTAGAAGTTCTTACTTCTTTGTAGTAGATCCATGGTCATTCTACTATTGCAGATCCAAATCCAATAGCAGTGACTTCTCAGCTGCTCATAAACTACTACCCTTACAGATTTACAGAGTTGGAAGGGACCTTGTAGGTCATCTCATCCAAACCCCCGCCCAAGCAGGAGACCCTACACCATTTCTGACAGATGGCAGTCCAATCTCTTCTTGAGAGTTTCTAGTGATAACGCTCCCACAACTTCTGAAGGCAAACTGTTCCATTGGTTGATTGCTCTCACTGTCAGAAAATTTCTCCTTATTTCTAGGTTGAATCTCTCTTTGGTCAGTTTCTATCCATTATTCCTTGCCTGGCCTTCAGGTGTTTTGGAAAATAGCTTGACCCTTCCTCTCTGTGGCAGCCCCTGAAATATTGAAGCACTGCTATCATGTCTCTCCTGGTCCTTTTCTTTTCTAGACTAGCCATGCCCAGTTCCTGTAACTGTTCTTCATATGTTTTAGTCTCCAGTCCCCTAATCCTCCTGGTTGCTCTCCTCTGCACTTTTTCTAGAGTTTCAACATCTTTTTTATAGGGTGGTGACCAAAACTGGATGCAATACTTTAGATGTGGTCTTACTAGGGCTTTATAGAGTGGTAGTAGCACTTCATTTGATCTTGTATGTATGTGTGTGTGTGTGTGTGTGTATGTGTATGTGTATGTGTATGTGTATATGTATGTGTATGTATATGTGTATATATATGTGTGTATACATACACATACACATACACATACACATACACATACACATACATATATATATATATTGAAGGCAGTGGTGGGATTCAGCCAGTTTGCATCAGTTCGGGAGAAGTGGTTGTTAACTTTCTGAGCAGTTTGGTGAACTGGTTGTTGGAAGAAATCATTAGGGCAGAGAACCAGTTGTTAAATTATTTGAATCCCACCATTGCCTGAAGGGATAGTATGCATAGAGAGTTAAGACTTGACTCTGTATCCTCTCTTTCACTGTCCCTGCCCTTCATCTATTAGATTATGACATTCTCTCATCCCATCTTTCTGCCTTTCTTCCTAGGCACATATAGGCAGGATACAAGTTCTTCAATCCATCTGTTGGTAGGATGTAGCTAACTAGGTGTTAGGTTTTGCAAACCTCTAATGGGTTTCCTGTAAAGAAATCTCCTTTCTGTTATAGTCATAAACCTGCTTTAGTACTTATTGTGCCCCAGACAGATTTCTGCTTTCAGGGATGCTTCCTTACACCAATAGATTTTTTTTTTGACAGAAATCTGTG
The DNA here is from genome assembly GCF_009769535.1 of Thamnophis elegans. Lineage (NCBI taxonomy): Eukaryota > Metazoa > Chordata > Lepidosauria > Squamata > Natricidae > Thamnophis > Thamnophis elegans. The sequence goes on along the minus strand of NC_045544.1, from coordinate 119,991,076 downwards.
TTTTTATCACCTTCCCCCCCCCCTCCCTCCATGCCAGCCAACTAACAGATCAAAAGCTCCAATAGAAGTGAGAGAAAATCAGAGTCAGAAGGAGGTGGTCAGGAAGAGATTTCCTGCTGGAGCTTATGCTTGTCTACATCTACATCTGCATAAATTGTCGTTTCACCAGAAAGGAAACAGAAAGCAAGAATCCAAGGGGGAAGATGACAATGGACAGTGCAGAGGAGTAGCTGGAGTGACAGCAACTAAAAAGAGGATAAGTAGAGGCAACTCCAGGTAGCCTGGAGGAAAAGTAAAACTGGCCACCAGTAAAGCACCAAGGAAAAGAACAACAACAGCTTGAAAAAGAGTTGAGGCTCACTTTTAAGTGACTCTCCCAGCAGCTAGCCAGCAAAAGATCTACCCAAAGTGTAGAAGATCAAAGACAGAGGGAGCTGGTAACCTAAGAGACTCATGGACAAAAAAGACTGTGGCTAAAAGTAAGAGGGTGACTGGAGTGAACACAGCAGCAATTAAAGAACCAGTCGCAATTTCAGCAAAGACTGGGGGATTTGTTTGATCTACAGGCAGCTGTTTCTATCCCTCAAACAGAAAGTTGGAAAAGGAGACAAACGGATGAGACACAGGACATAAAGCTAAAAAAAAAAGGATTGGAGCACTTCTGTAAATAAATAAGTCAATAAGGATAAGCCTTGGGCATAGAAAGTAGGACATAGAAAGTAGGGCAGAAGAAAAGTGGGGATTAAAACTTTAAGTTAGCAAAACAAAAGTTCCGTTTTTGTAACTCTTGAGCATTAAAGAAATCCCTGCAAGGGTAAAACTCAGACCAATTTGTTGTCCTGCCTTTGTCTGTCCCCATCCAAAACCAAACCATTACCAAGCTGCAAACATATCTTCAGTTCTCTGGCTAAGAGGAGCCCCCAATGAAGAAGTTTATTACTAAAATAAGAGTTATCTTGCACATAAAAGGCTTTGACCATTTGTTCAGTGCACCATTTATTTCTGAAAAGTCCCTCTGGATATTGGTATCTCCAACCCCAGGGAAAACTTTAATGGGCCTAATGAAGATGCTCTAAGCAGGTCTTGTAGCTGAGCCTTGCCTCTGGTTTCTGTAGTCCAGTGCAGAAAAATCATAAGAAAACTCTAGATGAGTTTTCACAGAGAGGTGAAGAGAGAAAATCTTAATTTAATTTGTGTGAATGTAACCCAAGGGTGTCAAACTCAAGACCCACGGGCCACATCCAGCCCATGGATGCTTAGATCTGGCCCATGGGGCCGCCCTGGAAACACAAAGATCTAACCCAGGATGCCTCTGCCAATGAAAATGGAATTCGGGAGGGCCATACCCAGTCTCCCAGGCTCAATTTTCAGCCGCAATGGCCTCCTGCAGTTCTCTGCCAGTGAAAATGGAGCTCGGGAGGGCAGTCCTCCTGAGCTCCATTTTCACTGGCAGAGGGTGAAGGAAGATACCCCCAGCCCTGCCAGGGCCACCACAGGTGCAACCCACATGAGTGACGTCGAGCTGGCTATGCCCACCTGTTCTGACCCCCACCTTGTCCGTTCAAAAACAAAAGCCAAACAGAACAGTCAAAGGAATGTTTTTATCAGTCCCGGCTCTTGCTGGCTGCGAGCCCAAAATAAACATAGATAAATGCTCTGGCAAAAGTCCTAACTCATAAATTGCTATAAACAGGATTATATAAATCAAGTCACTTATCCAAGTGCTTTTCTCAATGGAAAACAGGATTAAATCAATCAAGTCATCCAAGTGTTTTTCTCAATGGTTGCACATGAACGGAGACGTTGACTAGAACAGAAACGGAACATTGACTTCTGCAACCAGGGCGTGGCACCATCAGTCTTTTATCCACAGGAGGAGATCCTAATGAGCAACAGCTGCTCGTTATCATCTCCCGTGAGTCCTCAATTGTTCCTTACGTCGGTCAGCCCTTCTCCTGCTAGCATCCCGAAACAACTCAGAGGAGGTTTCTGTGTCAGCCTCTGTCACTGATCCAAGGCTCAGTCATTACCTGGGGACCAACTAGTCTCTCTGAGCCCTGCTCAGAGTTAGAACCTGTCCAGGACCCTCCGCCTCCTCCAGGCCTGACTCATAGGGCCCCTCGCTGTAAGAGTCTGATAGCAGCTCCAAAGGCTCCTGCCGAGCCACAACACCCACCTAGCCCCATGAGGTCAAACACAACTCTGATGCAGCCCTCAATGAAATCGAGTTTGACACCCCTGATGTAACTGCTAAGAACTTTACCTATGTGAATCCAGGCCTGCTTGCATGGAGGGAACACAGATATAACAAACATAGTTTGTTTTTGAGCACTGCAATTGGGGTACTTTGTTAAATTCTGAGATTAGGGTTTAGAATGTTGCATGATCCCAATGAAAAACTATGTATGTATGTATGTATGTATGTATGTATGTATGTATGTATGTATGTATATTTACAACCTCCGGTATGCCCAAATATGGGAGGAAGATCACTACTTCCATTCTCTGTCCTTCGGCTCATCACAAGAGACCATCCAGACAGAAACCCAATATTTTTATTGTTGCCTTTTTGTTACATTTGTTGTATTTGTGCTGATAAATAAATAAAGGGAGACTAGTATAGATCTATTTCAAGCTATTTAGCTCTCATCAGCTAGCCATACCCTTACTGGGAATCGAACCTGTGCTGTATTGCATCTTAGGCAGATGTGTTAACCACTGAGCCACAGAGCTCGACTCCTTATCAGCCAAGCAAGGGTGAAAGGTATCTATATATATACATTTTCAACAGGAAGGATACAAAAGAACTTATGCTATTCAATTTAGGGCCCATCAATCAATCAACATAATTCCAATCTAAATATGTACAGATAGTCCTTGACTTACAATCACAATTGGGACTATTTGTTGTTAAGCAAACTAGCTGCTAAGTGAGTCCCACATGGTTTTACAACCTTGTTTGCCATGGTTGTTAAGTGGATCATTGAACTTGTTAAGTGAATCCATTGTGAGTCGTTAAGGAAACCTGGCTTCCCCATTAACTTTATCTGAAGCCGGCCGGGAAGGTCACAAATTGCGATCATGTGAGCCTGTGATGCTGCAACCATCCTAAATACATGCCAGTTGCCAAGCACCCAAATTTTGATTACATGACTCTGGGAATGCTGCAATAGTCATAAGCATGAGGACGGGTCATTTTTTTCGGTGTCCTTCAAACTTTGAATGGTTGCTAAATGAATGCTTGTACATAACAATAGTAATAGCACTTAGACTTATATACTGCTTTACAGTGCTTTACAGCCCTCTCTAAGCGGTTTACAGAGTCAGCCTATTGCCCCCAACAATCTGGGTCCTCATTTTACCCACCTCGGAAGGATGGAAGTCGAATCAACTTTGAGCCTGGTGAGGTTCGAAATGCAGGAAGTCGGCAGTCAGCAAAAGTAGCCGGCAGTACTGCACTTTAACCACTGGGCCATCATGGCTCATTGAGAACTACCTGTATCTACAATTTAAATCCCAATTTAAATTATTTACTCTTACACCTCGGCAAGAAAAATCAAAAGTACACATATAGACTGGGTGAAACCAGGCTTAACAGCAGTGACTGTGAGAGGGATCTTGGAGTCTTAGTGGACAACCAGCTAAATATGAGCCAGCAGTGTGCAGGGGCAGCCAAAAAAGTCAATGCAATCCTAAATTGCATTAAGGCAGGGATACAATCAAGATCAAGTGAGGTACTAATACCACTCTATAAAACCTTAGTTAGACCACACCTAGAGTACTGCCTCCAGTTTTGGTCACCACACTATAAAAAAGATGTTGAGATTCTAGGAAGAGTGCAAAGAAGAGCAACCAAGATGATTAGGGGACTGGAGGCTAAAACATATAAAGAATGGTTGCTGGAACTGGGTATGTCTAGTCTGATGAAAAGAAGGATTAGGGGTGACATGATAGCAGTGTTCCAATATTTCAGGAGCTGCCACAAAGAAGAAGGAGTCAAGCTATTCTCCAAAGCACCTGAGGGTAGAACAAGAAGCAATAGGTGGAAATAAGGGGAAATTTTCTGACAGTGAGAACAATCACCCAATGGAACACCTTACCTTCAGAGGTTGTGGGAGCTTCATCCTTGAGACTTTCAAGAAGAGATTGGAATGCCATCTATCAGAAATGGAGTCGAGTCTCCTGCTTGGGCGGGAGGTTGGACTAGATCAGTGGTCCCCAACCCCCGGTCCGCGGACCGGTGCCGGGCCGTGGAGTACCTGGCACCGGGCCGCGCAGCGGCCGGGGGCCATGATCGCTGCAGCGGCCGGGGGACATGATCGCTGCAGCGGCCGGGGGACATGATCGCTGCAGTGCAAAGGCTCCTGGGCCGTGCGCAAAAGCTCCTGGGAAGAGAGCCCCGCGCAGGTACGCAATCAATGTGTCGTTGCGAACAACGCCCCCCCACCCCTGCGCGCTCTCAGCGGGCCACGGTAAAATTATCAAAGGCTGACTGGTCCGCGGCGATAAAAAGGTTGGGGACCACTGGACTAGATGACCTACAAAGTCCCTTCCAACTCTATTCATCTATTAATCTTTTTGTGCATAGGCAAATCTAACCATTTTAACAAACAGAGACCTGTTTCCACCAATTTGGAGTCTTCCAAATGTGTCTCACAACGTTTATTGTCCAAAATCAACAAGGTGAAGAGGGTGGTATGGAAGTTCAGCCCAAAACAGCTTGAGGTCATCACCGTGTGAAAAGTTAGTGAAATTATTTCAAAAAGCTGTTGTTGAATCTGAGGTTGTTTCCCATTCTTTGCCCAGTTTTGCCAACTTTAGCGCATTTAGCACATATCAATAATGTTTAATGCATTTTGTTATCAAGAAAACTCCTACTGTTTGCAAGATTACATTTCTAACATCTCCTACGGTGTTGATTGGTGTTTCCACCACATAGGGAGCCATTCTATCTTATGATCTCCACGTATTTAAAACTGGTAATGGCAAATAATCACTAGAGTCAACCTGATGTCACCAAAAAAGCCATTTGTTTTTTTTTTCCCAAAGAGACTGAAGAGAGCAGATTCACAGAATTAAACATTTTTCCAACTTTGTTTCATCTAAATGCTTTTTTTCAAACTCTTTAAAAGTGTATCTTTTAAAAGAAAAGACACTATTAAATTTGATGCCTGGTGACTTTGTGGACACGTCCAACATCTTTTGTACTGTGTCTAATTAGCATTACATACAACAACATACACATGCATATGCATTTTTTCACTCCCCATTTTGATGAAATGATTCCCATGATATTTAATTCTGTAATGGGCATAATAGTATATCCATAACAACAATTCTTATCTGCAATTTTGAAATCAATAAGAATTTCAATTATTAGTTTCTTTCTTGATAGCCTCATTCTATGGGCAACCTGGTCCTTCCAGATGTGTGAGCCTTTAATTTCCAGGGTTTACTTTCTCTTGGGCATGTGAACTGGGTGTAATGGGAGAAACTCCAGTAATTTCTTCAGGCATTTAGCCTACTCAGTATTCAGATATCATGTGAGTAACATATCTATTAGGCAAATCCACAATTGGCATGAAAAACATACTCAAAGATTGCTCATCTGTTCTGCCCCCCCTCCATCTGGTAATGAACACAGACATAGGCTGAGCTGTTTGCCACTCTTTATTCACAGCAATTATAATCCTGTTGGCTGAAAGCCCAGACACAACTCACTGACAAGACATTGGCAGCAACCCAGACTCCAACAGACACGGGAACACAAGGCAGACCAGACAAGGAGTTCTCCAGATTACTTCGAACGGTTGTTCAAAGTAATGTTGTGTCCTGCAAAAGGACTCCTCCCAAAGTCTCTTCTTATATACTCTCTTGGGAGGGGCCAAGCCACAACCACCTGGGCTTAATTATCTCTTATGAGTCTGTCTCCGTAACTGCTGCCTCTGATTCTCCACCCTTTGTTGCCTGGCGTCAGGGACAAGCTTTGATCTTCCCCACTGCTCCATGCTTCAGGCACCTCCTGGTGGCCAACCAGCCTCTCTGGTCCCTGCTCTGAGTCTGAACCCTGCCCAGGGTCCTCCACATCTTCCATAGCAGATTCATAGGGTTCCTCGCTATTGGAATCCATCAGCAGCTCCAACGGCTCCTGCTGGGCCACAACACTCACCAATGTTTGAGTTGAAAAGAGCCTAATAGTTAAATAATATTTTCATTAGCACCTTGAATGAAGCAGTAAAGAGTGAAAGCTTATCAGGGTTGCAAATGATAACTAGGAGACAGTATTCGGAATTATTTTAATTGGCTAATGAGTTGAAAGAATAGAATTACAGAGGGACAAATACAATTTTCTCCAATTAGGAAAAAGGAATTAAATGTGGCACTGGAGAAAAGAGAAAAAAAAAGGATGACCAAGCAGTAAGGAAGTTGGGCTCAGTTACAATGGTGATTGTAAAATGTGGTGGCTCAGTGGCTAAGATGCTGAGCTTGTCAATCAGAAAGGTCGGCAGTTCTACGGTTTGAATCCCAAGTACCACGTAACAGAGCTCCTATTACTTGTCCCAGTTTCTGCCAACCTAGCAGTTTGAAACCATGTAAAAATGCAAGTAGAAAAATAGGAACCACCTTTGGTGGGAAGGTAACAGCATTCTGTGTGCCTTCAGTATTTAGTAATGCCCGCCACATGACCACGGAGACGTCTTCATTCAGCGCTGGCTCTTCCACTTTGAAACCAAGATGAGCACCACCCTCTAGAGTGGGAACGACTAGCACATATGTGTGAGGGGAAACTTTACCTTTACAGTGGTGATGAGCACACTGTTGGAAGGCCAGGTTAGGGATAGATCTTCATGGAGGATAATATGGTTGCTAAGAGTTGAAATCAACCTGGTGGTACATAATTAATCAGTCATGGAATAGGGGCAGCAACATTGCTGGGGGATCAGAAATGCCAAAGTGGCAGATAGAACATTATGGCACAAGCCCCACTATAAAATATCTTCTGATTTTCATCCTACAGATTCTACTGGGCAGGAGGGAAAATATGTGTAAAAAAGATATTTAAAATTCTACTGATCACAGGCTGCTAAAAAAGAAAAGCAGAGTACATCAAGAAATGTCTAAATTCTAAATCATGGGGAGTTCTAACAGTGGTTAGAGTGCAGTACTACAGGCTACCTCTGTTGACTGCCAGCTGCCTGCAATTCAGCAGTTCGAATCTCACCAGGCTCAAGGTTGACTCAGCCTTCCATCCTTCCGAGGTGGGTAAAATGAGGACCCAGATTGCTGAGAGCAATAGGCTGACTCTGTAAACCGCTTAGAGAGGGATGTAAAGCACTGTGAAGCAGTATATAAGTCTAAGTGCTATTGCTGTTGGTTTCAATCATATCCAACCCACCTCTAAGAAAATTTTAAAAAAGAGGACCAAGTTCAAATGCAACAAGAATGAACTAAAACAAAAACCGTTTTAGCTTTGAAGGACAATGAGGGGAGATACAATAGCACTTTTCATACCGTGTTTCCCCCAAAATAAGACAGGATCTTATTTTCTTTTGACCCCTGAAATAAGCGCTAGAATTTATTATTGGGGAGGTCTTATAATTTTTGAGGTGCAGGGGGTGGCGAGCATGGTTATCTCATGGCTGCTGCTGTATTGCAATATTTTTGTGGAGGGCTTATTTTTTGGGGGGGTTATTTTAGTGCATGCGCTCAAATGCCCAATTGGGCTTATTATCCGTGGAGGTCTTATTTTCAGGGAAACGGGGTAGTAACTTAAGGGTTCTCCAACAAAAAAAAAGCCAAGAACAGTTCCCTGTCCACCCAGAATACAAGAAATATAATAATTATTTGAAAATACAACTGACTAAATCCCAGGAAAAGGTTTCTAACAACAAGAGCAATCTGAGCAGGGAATCAATCACCAGGATTGATTCTGCCTAACCTTGTAAAGAATACAGTATCTCAAGAGAACTATTGAGAATTCCCTACCCTACACTTGTAAGGTCAGGATGACATGAACCAGATGTGTGATCCTGTGTGACCTCCCAGCTCTGCAATTCTCCACTTCCAGAGGTTTCTGAAGCTCTGCCTTTCCAGCATTTTGTAAAGCGGTCTCAGACAATTTTATTGCACTAAATCTTTTAGCTGAGTTTACAATAGCAGAGTTGGAAGGGACCTTGGAGGTCTTCTAGTCCAACCCCCTGCCTAGACAAGGAACCCTACACCACCTGAGACAAATGGTTATCCAACCTCTTCTTAAAGACTTCCAGTGTTGGAGCATTCACAGCTTCTGGAGGCAAGCTGTTCCACTGATTAATTGTTGTAAATATCAGGAAATTTCTCCTTAGTTCTTGGTTGCTTCTCTCCCTGATTAGTTTCAATCTATTGCTTCTCGTCCTGCCCTCAGGTGCTTTGGGGAATAGCTTGACTCCCTCTTCTTTGTGGCATCCCTTGAGATATCAGAACACTCTGCTATCATGTCTCCCCTAGTTCTTCTTTTCATCAGACTAGATGTACCCAGTTCCTGCAACCGTTCTTCATATTGAGTTGTTTATTCTGTGGCATTTTCATCAGTGAAAGGTGATCTTTTGTCTAACTTATCTGATGTTTTAATTCTGGTGGACACCACTCAGAACCTTTAGATTGGGAATGACTAGAACCCCTATTAACAAATAAACAATAAATTAATGAAATTAAGGCAGATGTGAGCTCTTCTGGACTGAATGTGTTTGAGAAAAGACTGGACAGCCATCTGCCAGAGATCTTTTAACTTAGATTGCTATACTGAGAAGAGAATTAGACTTGATGTCTAAATAATCGAATGTTATGATCTCCACATTTTGCTAGATTTTTAACACTCAAAGCCCATCTTCTGAAATTGGTGCAAATTTTAAACTACAGGAAGGATTTTTTTTTAATCAAGCACTAAAGATGAAATATTGACTTCTGTAAAAGGCCTCTTTCCTCCTTGGCACAATTTGAATATTGCGTTTTTCTGAAGGAAAGATGAGGGTTACTCCCCCACAACGTTTTACCTGTGAAATGGGGATAGGGTCAAGATAGGATCTTGAATTGCACCTGGAAGCTTTACTGGAAGCCTGCCCAACTTACAAAGATGTGTTTATTTTTTGGGTGGTGGTGGAGGAGGAGGAAGGATCATCTTAAATTCAGGATTATTCTCATTTTGATTAAATGTCGTAGTGTATCTTGATAGTAATAGAGCAGTTAGTTTGGATGCAGAAACATGTTTCCTTCCTCTTTTTCACCCAAAATTAATGGAGAAATTGTCCCATAATTGTCTGGAGATTTGGTACCAATTTTTAACAGTGTAATCTGTAAACTAATCAAGGAGAGAAGCAACTTAGAACTAAGAAGAAATTTCCTGAAAGTTAGAACAATTAATCAGTGGAACAACTTGCCTCGAGAAATGCTCCAACACTGGAAGTTTTAAAGAAGAGATTGGACAGCCATTTGTCTGAAGTGGTGTAGGGTTTCCTGCCTAAGCAGGGGGTTGGACTAGAAGACCTTCAAGGTCTCTTCCAACTTTGTTATTCTAATTCTAATCTTGAGGTTTTTCAAGTGTCTCAGGAAAGGAACTAGTAAGTAGTTTATGCTGTGAAATCTATAAGCAAAAGAAATTCATAACATCTGGAGTATCACAGAAACTGACTTGAGGGCCACTTGTGTTGGTGGACCATGCTCTGAAATTCAATGAGTAACCCTAAGGACACCAAGTCAGGGGAAACTGTCTTTGAATTGGTTACTTATTGTACACATGTTCATTTAGTAGATGCTGTCTGGATTCTAGTCTTCAGTTGTCTCTTCGATCTTTCCTAGAGTCTGATTTCTATGCTGTGGCCCTCTTGGAGATTTAATATTCTTTCAGTGTCCACCTCTCCTGGTGCATGTCTGTGCAAGCAATCTGTGTGTATCAGACACTTCTGCCTGCGTAATCAACTAAACAGACGGCACTCCTTAAATCTCACGCCATGTGAATTTATTACCCATAGAAACTTATAGAGTTAGCTATCGACCCTGCAACACCAGAGCAGATGGCACCTCTGGAGGCCATTTTGGTCAATAGTATAAAAACATGTTCTAGGCCTTCCCACAGAGGTGTGAAAAGCTAAAGATTAAGGTTTGTTTGCTTTGAAATTAATGGCATCATTATGACTGGATTAACAGATGGAATTTGGGGGGACTGCAGGTCAAGGGTATTGTGGAAGTGCCTGGAATAAAGGCAGAGAGGTTGTATCACTAGCAAGCAATAAGACACCAAGAAGACAAGCATTGTCTAGTTTGCTAAATGTGTAGCTACATTCCGTTGCAGGAATGCAATGGAAGGTACAGCTGCCCAACTCACCGCAGCTCTGGAAATGAAATGAAATGATGCCTCCTTGAGTGTGAACAGAAGTGGAGAATCAACCTATCAATTGTGACCAAGGTTGTGAAAGCCAATGAAAGCCCAGGAGATGGAAAAATTGTGAGCTAAGACCTCTTGGCATTTCAGTGTCCTTCTTGATTATATGGCCAGTTTGGCAGAGGTCACTGCCAGGGTCACTTGAAGAAAACTGTAGCCTTGGAAGTCATGAACACAGCCCAGGCATCCTGAAAATCTTTAATAGAATAACAGAGTTAGAAAGGACCTTGGACGTCTTCTAATCCAACTCCCTATTCAAGCAGGAAACCCTTTACCATTTCAGACAAACGGTTGTCCAATCTCTTCCTTAAAACTTCCCATGTTGGGGCATCTACAACTTCTGGAGGCAAGTCGTTCCACAGATTAATTGTTCCCATTTTCAGGAAATGTCTCCTTAGTTCTAGGTTGCTTTTCTCCTTGATTAGTTTCCATCCATTGCTTCTTGTCCTGCCCTTAGGTGCTTTGGGGAATAGCTTGACTCCCTCTTCTTTGTGGCAACCCCTTAGATGTGTTGGTAAGAACAGGTGACAGCTTACAACTTTCCTGGATGAATGAAACCATCAGAATAGCAAAATGGGATGGTAGAAGTCTGGGAAGAGTAGTCTTGCCATATGAAACAAGCGTAGGTGTCAGGCTTGCCTCACTCAACATCCAAGAAAGAAAACCCTCCAACTCCAAATAATTAGAAAAAAGTTTCTTTTCCTGGATATGAAATGAACACAGCAAAAGTGAAGCAAGATCTGAGGCAAAAAAGCACGAACTTGTACATATCAAACCTTTACCCAAATCTCTCCCTCCAGTTGTCCCAACCCAATGTCCAATCTCCAACCCCAAGGGTGTCATGTGGGGTGCATCTTCAGGCAGCCTCATTCTGCTGGTATGCAGAGACGGTTGGCCTTGACCAAACACAAAAACAAACCTTCAGCATGCGCAGAAGATGGTGAGAACAAAATTCCCTTTTTCGAGATGTCTCGAGATGCGTCCACCAGCATGCTTCCCCTCCCAAATACCATGAGCCCCCTCCCTCCCTGTTACTATAGCAGCCAATAACAAGCATGCAAGATAGAGGCTGACAGTATGGATCTTGTTATGAAGAAGCCATCTCAAATGAAGTTTTGTAGGTTATTTTCTTTTTTTTGTATATAAGGGTCTTAAAGTCTCCTGGAAACTGCCTGGGCAAGTCTGTACAGTTTTATTGGTAGCATTTTCAAAAGAGGTTTGCCCTTGCCTTCCTTGTAGGGCTGAAAGAGCCTTGATTATCTTATTTAATTAAAAGGTTTGTATGGTTGCTCCTCCTAAAATGCAACTCACAGCAGCAATAAAACCACAAATCATAACAGCCATAAAACAAGAACTAGAAAAACAATGCAAAAGGTGTCTCAGCTGTTGCCCAGTTATATATTGAAACATCTGAGTCTAGGCCAAATATTTCAGATAAGGACTGACTCAAAGTCATCCAGATGGCTTTGTGCCTAAAGTAGAATTAGAACTCACCTTAGATGTTTCTGGCCTGGTATCATTAACTGTCAGAGTGCGCACAACATGATTACTATTTTGAGACAACCCAGGAGCAAAATACAGTACACCGAGGTTTTGTCTTTCAAACAGTGGTTTATATACAATATATATATATACACACACATGTTAGGCAAATATCAGGCAATCAATCAATCTTCAACTCTACACAGAGAACTACAATGGAAATAGGACATGAGGAGAGAGATACACGAGAGAGAGAGAGAGAGAGAGAGAGAGAGAGAGAGAGAGAGAGAGAGAGAGAGAGAGAGAGACCTTCACATGGCCTCCCATACACACACACACACACACACACACACACACACCTTCTTAAAGTGGCAGTAATGCTGCTGACCCATCCTCATGTCATCATCTCTGTTTACAGCCTTACAGGAGCTGGTCAGCTATTAAATCGTCATTGCCCTGACATTAATCCTTAACTAAATTGTCTTCCTGTTTCCCTTTGTTTAAATAATTCAGAACATAACTTTAATGTATGCAGCCAATATTGGATGCATTTTTCCAAAATAGAAGGATATTTATGCCCCACCTTGTTCTGTTTGGAAAATTGCAGCAATCTGGATGATAAGAATGAACAGAGCACATTTATCAAACTATAAGTCCCACCTAGGTTTCAGGAGCACAGATACTAGGTTAATTAATATTAATGGCCAAATTTGTTCCCCTCCCTTCAGCTTGCACTTCCTTTTTTTGTCTCTATCATAAAAGCCACGGTTATATGCTGTGGATGGCTTTAAATAAGTTTTGAATTCTTTTCATCCTTTGTCTGAAGTTGCTTGTTTTAAGTCACTCTACCCTGTAGCTGCTCTCTAGCACAGTCAAAAGTTTTATGGAAGGAAAAAAATGGCTTTCAAAGTAGAAGGAAAATTTAAAAATATAATGAAAACCTCTCAGAAATTGCAAATAATTGCAAGTTCACTTTGAAAGGGGGCAGAAAGTGACAACTTGGAGATTTCTGTTGATAAGGGTAACATAAAGCCTTAAAATGAAGTAAGATATAAAAAGGAGCCACCAAAGGCGAAATAGGAATTGAATCTTTATGACAATTTATTGAGTTTCTGAAAATTGTCTTCCTCCCGCTTTTCACAACCTGCAAATAGGGATGTCAAAAAAAATATATCTGTCATTTTGCTACCAACTTTCGGTTTTCTTTGGACACCATTTTCCTCCCCAGGGAATAAAAAGCCCATTAAAAAAAATTCAACAGAAAGACTCCAGTGAATAGAAATTGCACTAACAGGTTGAACAACTAGCCTCGTCATGCAACCAGAACAATCTGGAACTGAACACACTCAAAACCATAGTAATGGTGGTAGATTTTAGGAGAAACCCTCCCATACTACCACCTCTTACAATACTAGACAACACAGTATCAACAGTAGAGACCTTCAAATTTTAGATTCTACCATATCTCAAGACCTAAAATGGACACCCAACATCAAAAATGTCATTAAAAATGCACAACAAAGAATGTTATGTCATCTGCACCTCTATAACTGTCTGGTGTGGTTCTGCAACCCAACAAGACAGACACAATGTCAGAGGATAATCAGAACTGCAAAAAAAAAAAACAATTACTGCCAACCTGCCTTCCATTGAGGACCTGTACACTGCACGAGTCAAAAAGAGGGCCGTGAAAATATTTACAGACCCCTCACATCCTGGACATAAGTTGTTTCAACTCCTACCCTCAAAACGACACTATAGAGCACTGCACACCAAGACAACTAGACACAAGAACAGTTTTTTCCTCAACGCTGTCAGCGTTCCAAATATCATCCATAATCAAATCAGAGTCCAAGGCAGAACTTACCTCAAACTTCCAATTTATAAGAGAGACATGTTGGCACATCTGTGGAAAACCCGAATCTGAAAGCTTCCTGGGTTTTCCACCCAGTTGAAAGTTCATGATCTTGCCCCCCCACACTCACAAGTCCATCACATGGTCCAATCATCCACCGCCACGCTGGCAGTTCCACCCATCTAGTTCTGGTCAGGCTCAGAGGTGCAGAGACAAAGGATGACCTTGGGCTTCTAGAAAGGATTTTTTTTTACAACAACACATTCTACTCCTTACTATTCCCCCTCCCAATTCCCCACTAATGAAAAAAACATAGTAAAATAATAGAGAGTGTGGCAGGCCAAAGATCCTAAAAGGAACCAGCTGCAGGGCTGACAAACACCATCCCTCTGCTAAACAAATAACTCCTTCACCACTATCAAACCATTCACTAAGACTGCATTACTATTACTATTAGTCTTCTCATTATTCCTATCCCCCATCTCCTCCCACTTATGACAGCTGGATTGTAATTTGTTGCTTGTATCCTTACAATTTATATTGATATTGAGTGTTTCCTGATTGCTTTTTTGTACCCCATAACTATCATTAAGTGTTGTATCTTATAATTCTTGACGAATGTACATTATCTTTTTATGTACACTGAGGGCATTTTATGCACCAAAGACAAATTTCTTGTGTGTCCAATCACATTTGGCCAATAAAGAATTCTATTCTATTCTATTCTATTCTATTCTATTCTATTCTAGTCTATTCTATTAAGATGAAATCTCTCTTCAGAGAATCAGGACTATTGCAAGTTCACCAGATTCTTTAAAGATAACTTAGAATAGACCCCTTTGGATATTTTTGTTCATTTTTTTAAAAAAGTAATGGCAACTTTAAAACTTCCCTTGCATATTTATTAAATTAAATAGAATAAATTGGACAGACTGCCTATGGCTAGTCTTTTAGTTTCCATCTTTAGCACATTTAGTCCCATGTCAACTTTAGAGGAATTTGTGATGAAATTATTTTATATTCCTATCCGCATATTGTTATGAAAAGGCAAGGAGGCAGCTTGCTTCAGAATACGTGCTTCACTGAGTATTTTTTTAATGTTGATTGAAAGCTATGTTGAGACTAAAAGATAATGTGGTCATGTGGCTGGCATGACTAAATGCCAAAGGTGCACGGAACATTGTTACCTTCCCACCAAAGGTGGTCCCTATTTTTCTACATGCATTTTTACATGCTTTCGAACTGCTAGGCTGGCAGAAGCTGGAACAAGTAACGGGAGCTCACTTCATTACACGGTGCTCACTCCATTGCACTCTATTACGCAGCACGGAGCTCACTCCATTAAGAGGCGCTAGGGATTCGAATCGCCGAACTGCTAACCATTCTGATCGACAAGCTCAGTGTCTTAGCCACTGAGCCACTGCATCCCTTTCTAACCCAGTACCTTACCCATTAGACCCAACTAGCTGTTATTTAATGCTATATTTACTATCATTTAGTGCTGGATGTGGGGTATGTGATAACTAAGCGGTTAAAGACACTGAGCTTGTCAGGTGGAAAGTTGACAGCCTGGGTTTGGGACCCAAGAGCCATGCAACAGGTTGAGTTCCCATTCCTCCGCTCACCTAACAGTTCGATAACATGCAAATTTGAATAGATTAGATGAGTAGACACTACTTTGGTGGGAAAGTAACAGTGTTCCATGTGCCTCAGCATGTAGTCATGCTGGCCACATGACCACATAAATGTTTTCAGACAATGCTGGCTCCCTTGGCTAACAAACAGAGATGCCTACCACCTCCCAGAATCGGACATGGCTAGTTAGAGATGATGGGCCCCTCAGGTCAGATGGCATTCAACGTGCTACTGAGGAAGAGCTGAAGGTCTTTCAGAATACTAATGGTCTTTATGCCATGGCTAGATTACTAGTTGATGATTTTCCTATTGCAAGAAAAGAAAATTCAAAGCTGCAAAGACAAAATTCCAGTGGGAATATGTAAAAAGCACAAGCATAGGAAAAGTCAACACAGTGCAAGAGGAAGTGATTTAAATACAAATTGACATCTTGGCTATCAGTGAATTGAGATTCCTTGGTCTTGGGCTCTTTCAGAAGATCACACTCAGGTCACAATAAAAGAAGGTTGTTTCCACAGTCAGGGAAAATATTGCAAAGATACTACTTGAGTAGTAATGCAACCAATGATTGAATAATATCAGTTAGGAGATGGGCTCCAGCATGAGTCCCAAAGCTCAGAAGACAAAACCTCTGGTTTGGGTGACTGACACAGGATGGATTCTGTAATATCAGACAAACATTTAATATGATTGCTATCCAACTTTATGCTCCAAACGCTGATGCTCACAGAATGTACAAGTTACAGTAAATGTGCCACTTGTGGTAGAGAATTGGAATGCCAAAGTTGGAAATAGTTAGGACAACATATATTTTGATTATATTGTCTAGCAATCTGAAATGAAGCAGCAGAATGACTTATCAGTTTCTGCCACTCCAACAATTTCTTCATTTCTAACACAGACTTCAAATAAACAACAGGGTACCTATATATGTTGACATCAGCAGATGGAGTACATGGAAACCTTATTGACTATATTATTGGTGAATGAAGTGGAAGAATCCAGATATATAGTAACAATAAAGAAGTCCATGAGCTGATTGTGGAATAGATTGCAAACTGCTGATGTGGAAGTTCCAATTTAAGCTCAAGAAGAATAAAGCTAACCACCTTCCATGATGTCATGTTGGCCTACACCCACCATTTTCAAGGAGAACATCAGGAACCATTTTGAAGTCCAGAGAGGGAGGAGCCAGTATCGCAACTATACATTGTGTGGGCTCGACAGTCTGAGTCCGCTGATGACACTTTTGCCCCTGGATGGTCCGGCAGGACCTAAACCGTCCCAAAGAGATGGTGAGTGGGAAGACAAAACCTTGCTGGTCGCAGGGACACCACAAAGTCCCTATCGACCCAAGGGAAGTTCTTCCAACTGGCGGCAAACAGGCAGCCCCCAGGCTGACATAGTTGGAGACAGCTCCGGAAGGAAAGAAGAGTGAAAGTGTTCCATCTGCTGAGGTTTTTTTTTCTTTGACTTTTGAAGTCCTAAGCCTCATTCTTTCAAAGGAACTGTGGAATGAAATGACAGAGATTGTTAAGGAAGAATGTGAAAATAGATTGTCATGACTGCTACAGATGTTACTGCTACAATGTCCTACCTGTCATTGACTACTTCAGCTTCAACCTCAATAATATGAGGGCAAACAATAGATACAAACTCAAGGTAAACCGCTCCAAACTTGATTGCAGTTGAAATACGACTTCAGTAACAGAGTGGTCAAAGCCTGGAATGCTCTATCTGATTCTGTTGTGACAGCCACAAACCCCCATAGCTTCAACCTCAGACTGTCTACCGTGGACCTCACCCCATTCTTAAGAGGTCTGTAAGAAGGTGTGCATAAGAACACCAGCCCTTCCTACTGTCCCTGTCCTACTGTCCCCATTTATTTGTACTCATTTCCTTTGTCCATGTCCATGTTTATACCTATACCTATTATCTTGTACATGTTTGACAAACCAAATAAAATAAAATAAAAATAAAAGAAACAGAAGAAAGAAAACTGGATGGGAAAACAAATGATAGTGATGGTCGTGGAGAGAAGGCAAGAAAGAACAAGATAAAGAAACTTAGCAAAGATTTTCAGAAGAAGAATCTAGGACAACTCACCATCCCGCCACCGCCATCTCTCCACCGCCATTTCACTGTGGCCAACTCACCCCAGGACAACTTGGCTCAGACAATTCCATGTGAGATAACACAAAGAAATAAATGTTATCTGACACTATCTCTTTGACATTATCTCCATTATTATTTCCATTGTTTTCAAGATGACCACAGTGGGTGGCCACAGCAAAAAGTCCATGATGAGATGCTCACAGTGAGTTGGCCACAATAAATTGTCCAATTCTGTTGAGAGGACTGTAAAAAAGAAAGGAAGCAACATTACAGTGACATCTGTTAAAGGCACTGATGGAAATAGTCACGGAAAAACAGGAAGAGTTTTCCAAAGTATCTCTGAACTCAGTAAGAGGTTCCAACCTCAAATTGCTTTGCTGGAGGATGCCAATGGACAGACAGTAACTGATTAAAAGAAGATTACACTGAGACTCTCCAAAATAAGAATACCAACATAAAATATTTCCTATTTACAAGAGTGTCTAGCACTGGAAGATGAAGTTAGATCAGCATGCCAATCAGTACTAAGTTGACGGTTATAAGAATATCTACATAAATGTAGCAAGAGAGAGAAGAATCTGGAAAAGTTCTATATGAAATATGGCAGCCAACCTAGGGAATACAGTAGCCCACCGATTTGAAGAGATCTGTCTAAATACCAATACCAAGGAAAGGAGACATAACAGTGTCTGTAAATCAGTGGTGGGATTCAATTTTTTTTTACTACCGGTTCTGTAGGCGTGGCTTGGTGGGCATGGCAGGGGAAGGATACTGCAAAATCCCCATTCCCTTCCCAGTCCTGGGGGAAGGATACTGCAAAATCTCTGTTCCCACCCCACTAACCTGCTTTCCAGCTCTGTTCTCTTGTGCAGGACAACAAAAGAAAACCCAGCTGATCAGCTGAGACTTGGGAGGCAGCGAATAGATCAGGGGCGGGGCCAGCCAGAGGTGGCATTTGCCGGTTCTCTGAACTACTCAAAATTTCTGCTACCAGTTCGCCAGAACCGGTCAGAACCAGCTGAATACCACCTCTGCTATAAATGTTTATACAGTAACCTGAATTTTATATACTAGCAAAATAGCACTTAGAAAATTCAACATACATTAGAACTGTATATGGAAAAAGATATTTGATTTTAGAAAAGGTCAAGAAACAAGAAATGTTACTGCTAAAGCACCTGGCTATTAAGAAAGCTAAAGAATGGCAAAAAAAAAAAAGCAATCAATATATGTTTGTTTGATTGATTACATAATCAAAGGTCTTTGATTATGTCAACCATGTCAAGCGGTGGAATGTCCTTAGGAAAAGAGGAATCTCAGAACATCTCATTGTTCTCACGCGAAAACTATATCTAGGTTAGGAAGCTATAATGCGATTGGAATATGGTGAAATCAATTGGCAGCAGGTCAGCAAAGAAGTGAGATAA
This sequence comes from Thamnophis elegans, assembly GCF_009769535.1. Lineage (NCBI taxonomy): Eukaryota > Metazoa > Chordata > Lepidosauria > Squamata > Natricidae > Thamnophis > Thamnophis elegans. The sequence goes on along the minus strand of NC_045544.1, from coordinate 119,972,145 downwards.
AACTGCCTTATCTCTTTTAGCTGTCCAACCTATATATTGAATATACAATGAAAGAAGCTGTATTGGAAGAAGAAAACTGAGGTTTAAAAATTGAAAGAACAAACATAAATAAACAAAGCTGATGACACTATTCTGGTGACGCTACTCTGATAGCTGAAAATGCAAATGATCTGGAAACTCTAATAATGAAAGACAAACGCACCATGAAGAAATGGGATTAATAAAATTTATTTTAAACCAAACTACTGACAACAGGTACCACAACCAGCATTCAAAGTGACAGTAAGGATAGTGAAATGTTGGGCAACTTCTCCCTTTTAGGGCTATTAAAAGAAATTAACTCTCATATCTGCCTCGATTTAGACTTCTCAGTAAAAATAATCCTTAACACCATCAGGTTGAGAAAGGTATGATTTACTAGAAGCCAAGTGAAATACAATAGTGCAAAGCCAGATCTGAAATTCGCAGGCCAAAACCCCAAGTGAAAACTTTCCCCAGCTTAGGCATGTCCCCTGCTGTCCCATCAATTTCAAAGAAAATGTTTTGGAAACAGCCACTCTGATTATCGGCTGACTTACAGCTGCATTCTTCTCATCTCCTAGCGATTTTGAAACACGGACTCAGGCAGGCACTTTCACTTTCTCAACTTTCACTTTCTCACAAGAGCTCCCCTTCCTTTCCCCCTTCCCCTCAGGGTTCAAGGTAGACTGGTACCGAACCGAAGGCAGAGAGGAGACATGAGGTGGCAGTTCTGACATTAGCAGTTAAGAAATATTGCACAAATTAGCCCTCGGTAAAGTATCAATAAAGGCCTAGGGAAAGATGCCCAGAAGCTATGACAGGTGTATGCCTATAAAGATCAGAATAGCCCAAGCGAGGACTTTACCTGTAAGACTCTATGGAAGCAAAAGTTGGACTTTGAAGAAGCAGGGTAGAAAATCTACTGAAACTTTGAACTTTGGTACTGGACAACTTTTGGGAGTAGGATGAAAAGTCAAGAAAACAAATAAATTATAGAATAAATCAATTCAGAGTTTTCACTTGAGGCACAAACAGGGGTGGGTTTCAACCGGTTTGCGGCAGTCCCCGCAAACTGGTTGGTCGGCGAACCCGGAAGTAAGTAACTTCCGGGAACGGCAAGGGCCCACCCGCCCGCCCGCCCGCGCTCCTTACCGGTCTTTGAAGGCTTCTGCACTTCCACGCAGGCGCATGGCACATACAGCGCCTGCGCGATTCTCCGCAAGCAGCTGGATGGCACATACAGCACCTGCGTGAGTCTCCGCGAGCAGCTGGAGCATCACACAGGCGCTAAGACGCATGCGTGAACTGCATGCGTGCACGAGGATGCCGCCAGCCCTGTTCCAACCGAACCCGTTGGAACGGGATTAGCAACCCACCCCTGGGCACAAATGACCAGACTCTACCATATTCTGGACTCATTATGCAAAGACCTATTTGTTGAGAAATCAATGATACATGGGAAAGGTGGAAGGAAAAGGACAGAAGGTTCCCACCAAAGAAGATGATTTTGATTACAGCAGTGATGGGTCCACCATTGGAAGAGCTAAAGGGCCAGGTTGGGGACAGATCATCCTGGGGAATGTCAACCTGTATGGCTAACTGTCTATGGAGATTCTCAGTCATCCAGGTCATAGTTGTCCCAAAGGTGCTTTTTCAAGAAGCAATTGGACTTTCTGGTTTTTCTGTAAAGATTTTTCACTTCTCATCCAAGAAGCGTCTTCAGCTGTGACTGGATGGTGAGGAATGGAAGGGTTTATACTCCTTGCAGACAGCTGGTCATTTGCAAGGAGTATGAACCCTTCCATTCCCCACCAATCCAGTCAGAGCTGAAGAAACTTATTGGATCAGAAGCAAAACATCTTCAAAGAAAAACCAGAAAGTCCAGGTGCCTTGTAGGAAGTTATCACCCAACCCTCTCTCAGAAAAGTGAAACATCCTATTAAATATTGAAAATGCATAATATTTCTCTGGATGTGAAAAGGAAGAAACATGTTTTATAAAGAAAGAATAACTTCCTGTAGCTTCCTGCCCCCATCCCCTTTGTCAATGGGCCATTAAGAAGGCCAAACCAGTCCATTTACATAATAAAGAGTTCTCCCCTTCAGCTCCAGGGGATGGGATTAAGGCATGATAATATTGGCCCTTTTACCCAACTCTTCACATGGCATCTGAGAACTCAACCAAACCTGGATTCAAAACGCAGCCTAGAGAGTTGCCCCTGCATGGCCCTATGGGAGTCTGACAACCAATCAGAATACAAGCTCAAGATCAAAGGCCAGAGAGGGCATAAAACCAGGGACTCAGCATCTCAGTCTTTCTCTCTTTTTCTCCACCAACATTGAAGCATGTGATCACCTTTTCTGTTCAGGACTCAAGCCATGTGGTCCTGTCCACCAATAAACCATCTTTCCAAGCAGCCTCCATGTCTCCAGTGTCTTTTTCCCCACTTGGAGCCGAACCCAGAAGGACATTTCTTCCAACAGCCTCTTGAAAAAGCTCCTTTGGGTCAATCAGTATGGTCGCAAACTGACTTAATGGTACATGTTCAATTGTGGGAACACAACCAGTGGTGATATTCAGCCAGTTCTGATTGGCTCTGGCAAACCAGTAGCAGAAATTTTGAGTAGTTTGGAGAACCGCCAAATACCACCTCTGAAGAGCTCTGTCCCCATCTATTTGCCGCCTCCTGAGTCCCAGCTGATCACCTGGGTCTTCTTCTGTTGCCCTGGAAAGCAGATTAGTGAGGTGGGGAGGGAATGGGGATTTTACAGTATCCCTCCCCTGGAGTGTCGTGGAAATGGAGATTTTACAGTATCCTTGTCCTGGAGTGGGGAGGGAATGGAGATTTTACAGTATCCTTGCCCTGGAGTGGAGAGGGAATGGAGATTTTACAGTATCCTTGCTCTGGAGTGGGGTGGAAATGGAGATTTTACAGAATCCTTGCTCTGGAGTGGGGTGGAAATGGAGATTTTACAGAATCCTTGCCCTAGAGTGGGGAGGGAATGGAGATTTTACAGTATCCTTGCCCTGGAGTGGGGAGGGAATGGAGATTTTACAGTATCCTTGCCCTGGAGTGGGGAAGAAATGGAGATTTTACAGTATCCTTGCCCTGGAGTGGGGTGGAAATAGAGATTTTACAGTATCCTTGCCCTGGAGTGGGGAGGGAATGGAGATTTTACAGTATCCTTGCTCTGGAGTGGGGTGGAAATGGAGATTTTACAGAATCCTTGCCCTGGAGTGGGGAGGGAATGGAGATTTTACAGTATCCTTGCCCTGGAGTGGGGTGGAAATAGAGATTTTACAGTATCCTTGCCCTGGAGTGGGGAGGGAATGGAGATTTTACAGTATCCTTGCTCTGGAGTGGGGTGGAAATGGAGATTTTACAGAATCCTTGCCCTGGAGTGGGGGGGAATGGAGATTTTACAGTATCCTTGCTCTGGAGTGGGGAGGGAATGGAGATTTTACAGAATCCTTGCCCTGGAGTGGGAAGGGAATGGAGATTTTACAGAATCCTTGCCCTGGAGTGGGGAGGGAATGGAGATTTTACAGTATCCTTGCCCTGGAGTGGGGTGGAAATAGAGATTTTACAGTATCCTTGCCCTGGAGTGGGGGGGGGAATGGAGATTTTACAGTATCCTTGCTCTGGAGTGGGGTGGAAATGGAGATTTTACAGAATCCTTGCCCTGGAGTGGGGGGGGGGAATGGAGATTTTACAGAATCCTTGCCTTGGAGTGGGGGGGGGAATGGAGATTTTACAGAATCCTTGCCCTGGAGTGGGGAGGGAATGGAGATTTTACAGAATCCTTCCCCTGGAGTGGGGTGGAAATGGAGATTTTACAGTATCCTTGTCCTGGAGTGGGGTGGAAATGGAGATTTTATAGAATCCTTGCCCTGGAGTGGGGAGGGAATGGATATTTTATAATATCCTTACCCTGGAGTGGGGTGGAAATGCAGATTTTACAGTATCCTTATCCTGGAGTGGGGAGGGAATAGAGATTTTACACTATCCTTAACTTGACCTGGAGTTGGGTGGAAATGGAGATTTTACAGTATCCTTGCCCTGGAGTGGGGAGGGAATAGAGATTTTACACTATCCTTAACTTGACCTGGAGTTGGGTGGAAATGGAGATTTTACAGTATCCTTGCCCTGGAGTGGGGGATGGAATGGAGATTTTATCCTTCCGCTGCCACGCCCACCAAGACAAAGACAAAGCCATGCCCGCCAAGCCAAGCCACACCTGCCGAACTGGTAGTAAAAAAATGGAATCCCACCCCTGATACACAACCAATGATAATATATTCAATAAGCTGTGATTAAACTACTATGCAAATCTAATCACAGGCAGGAATGAATGGAAGTTTCAACAAGAATTCAGTGGAATAATCGCAATTCTCATTTCTTTTCCTCGGCTTTGCTCACCTGGTTTGACTTATCTCCAATCACCATAATGCAGCTATCTCAGCCAGAGAGCGAGCAAAATAGTGTGGCAAAATGCCTTCTGTTTGCTTATAAAGGCATCCTTCTTCTCTTCCCACCCCCCTCCTCTTATGAAGGTCTGGGACTTTATTAGCTTCCGGAGATTTAGAATCCTGCCTCTGACATTGGCTTCCCCACCTCCTTGCTGGAGGGGATACACGTGATTAATCTTCACCGCACCTCTCACTTAATAGGAACATGGCTATAAATGTAATCATGCAGTTTATGAGCTGTGCAGATCTGCTGGGCTCAGCAGAATCAATAAGGAAGGGAAGATGGCAACAATAGCCTTTTCTCTTCCTGCATTCAGTAGATACAACTGGTTTATTGTAGGGGTTGCTGCAAATAGTTTAGTCCTGCCACTCAGAACCGTATTTAAGCCACTGGGGTGTTTCAACAGAAAAGGTAATCCAATATTCTCCAGAACTTTTGAGTTACAGTTCCTTGGAATTGTCACTGCTGGGTTGAGGTTAATGGGTGTTAAAGTACAAAATATCTGGACTGGTGAATATCATTGCCCCATTTCTGCTCTTTAAGAACTCTCTGAGGTCCATAATTCATTACAGAGGTCTTGGAAAGCTCCATAATTCTGTAATAATGCATGTGGAAAGGGACTGAATTCAGAATTGCACCCTAGCATTCTGGTTACACTAAAGCATAGTAGCCTTCAAGGGAACCAATTAAGCTAAGCATCTAGACATCCAATTATCCAAAACCACAAACTTACAAAACTACTACTTCTTTGATAGGAGCATCTTATCTGTGTTTTCCAAAAGTTACTTAAGTTGGTCTAACCATACATCTGTTCTAGGATTCTTTTGTTTTTATTGAGAAGCCATATATTCAGAAGCCATTACAAAAAAAATGGAAAAGAACAGAAATTCCTTTGAGCCCTAGCACTTAGGAAAGGAAGAGACACAGGCTGGATCCTCTCTGACCCACTGTCTCTGTATATCTGCCTGCCTGTATCTGCCTGTGTTCATCTGTGTGAATAGGTGGGAGAGAGAGAAAAAAAAACATTTGGATTCTGTTAAAGTAGCCTACCCCATTAAGCTTAGAGTAATTCTATGTTTTTGGTGGAGTCTATTTCCTATTGGGACCACCTTGAAGGGTGACACCTGTATAACAAAGGTATTTTCAAATAAATTTTACCACGGGGCCTTCTCTGACTTCATACTCTGCAGAAGAACATATACCCAACATTTCATTTTGAAGTCAAATAGATGAGAGAGAAAGAGAGAAAGTCATAGGAGAGAGAGAGAGAGAGGGAGAGAGAGAGAGAGAGAGAGAGAGAGAGAGAGAGAGAGAAATGAGACAGATTTCAGTGGCAGGTGAAACTAAATGTTTGTAATTCTCATGTTTTAGGATCTGTCCTCCTGTTTTTAACCTAGAACAGTTTTATTAACATAATCTTTAACATGCACACACACATATATGTTGTGGCCCAGCAGGAGCCGTTGGAGCTGCCACCAGACTCCAACAGCGAGGAGCCCTATGAGTTGGCTCTGGAGGATGTGGAGGACCCTGGACAGGAGTCCGACTCTGAGCAGGGTACAGAGCCTTGGACCAGTGGGGAGGAGACAAGAGAGAGTGAGCTGGACACCAGCAGTGAGTTGTTCCTGGATGCCCGGCACCGAAGAGCTAATAGGCATCAGGAACAGTTGCGCAAGTACAGGAGGTAATTGCACTCAGCTGGTGGTAATTAGGCTCCTCTCCAGACTATAAGAGGACTGCTTGTGCACATGCCCCTTTTGCAGAAGTCAACACATTGACTAAAAGTTGGAGAACTTTTGTAACTAGCTTGGCAGGCTGGATTGCTGCCAAGGCTTGTCTGATTTGCTGCCAAGGTTCTTATCTGTTTGTTATGCTTGGCTTTCAGCCACCGAGGTTTTGGGTTTCTTGCTAATAAAGTGTTGTGACATTCCAGTTAAGCTTGTCTGGGCATTCGTTACTGGACGGAGGAGGGGGTCAGAACACATATATATATGCATATATTGTCCTGAATGTTGTCAAGCTTCCCATCTCACCTGACTTATTTTTATAGTCACATATAGACACAACAATTTAAATAATTAAATAAGAAGCTGCCCTGCTGAAGAGCAAAATGCCAGATTGTAGCATTGTTTTGATTTCCAAGATTGCCTTCTGGGATCCATAGAAAATCTCCTAAGTATTTGTAGAAAATAAAAATTGTGATGCCTGCAACTTCAGACTTCGTGGAAATATATATCCAGAAAGTGGGGGGAGGGAAGAATAAAAGTATAAGCTCATGTGATAATCAGAGGTATTGCAGTTGCTGCTACACATGCTCCCAGGTTCGGCTTAGAAACACTCACTCACTCACAACCTGTGGAGGCACATGGACCTTGTAATCCCCTCCTCCCTTGCTTTCTAGCAGAGTTTCCCAGATAGATGCAGCTAGAACATGCAGACAAGACCACAGCCCCGGTCAAAAGCCAGGAAACGTTGTGGGACACACACAAATCTTTTACAACTGAACACTGGGGCACAACAGGTTCTTTGCAATACACAAAGACCCAGTGAATTTAAACTAATGGCAAAACTACACAGGTGCTTCTTTCTCACATGAACACATCCCTATCCTTCAAAACCCGGCTGCCAAGTACTAGCTAGAAGGATGGAAGCCACCAAGTTTGGATCCAAAGACAACTCAACGAGTCGATTGACTTCAGGACTCCTTTTTATGTTTAAATGTTCTTGCTTTGTTGGTTAGCTGGAATTGAGCTTTTGCTCATGTGGCCAGCATGGCTCTATGCCAAAGGCATACAAATAGTAGTTGCCTTCCCACCAAAGGGGTACCTATTAATCTACTTGCATTACTCAGCTTCTTTTGTCTGGTTCAGGTGACATTTCCCCCTTTATTTACTTACCAAATTGTTTTCTTCTTATCTATCTCCCCCCTCCCCATTTGTTTCAATAAGATAAAGAATTCTATTGTATTCTATTTACTTACCGTATTTTTCAGAGTATAAGACGCACTCTTTTCCCTCAAAAAAGAGGCTGAAAATCTGGGTGCGTCTTATACACTGAATACAGCATTTTTTTTGCCTCCCAAAACCCCACCCCCTTCACCAAAATGGCTGTGCATAGCCCTTAGGAGGCTTTCAGAGAGCTCCTGGGGGCTGGAGAGGGCAGAAATGAGCAAAAAACAGACCGTTTTTGCCCCCCTGTTCCCAGCAGCACTCTATAAGCTTTCATAAGGCTATCCATGCCCTTTTTTTAATGAAAAACAGGCCTGTTTTGCGAAAAACGGGCTGTTTTTTGCTTGTTTCTGCCCCCTGCCCCCCCCCCCAGGAGCAGTCTACAAGTCTCCTAAGGGCTATTCATGACCTTTTTTTGAAAAAAAAAAACAAACAGGCCTGTTTTCACGAAAAATGGGCCATTTTTGGGAGGTTTGCAGAGTGCAAAAACTTTTTTAAAAAATTTGTCTCTTCAAAACCTTGGTGCGTCTTATACTCCAAAAAAATACAGTACACGTCCTGCTTCAATCTTTAGTTATAGCAATTTCAGCCTCATCTCACCTTGCCATTTTGATTTTTTTCTGACCACCTGCTCCATAGATGGCCTTAAATTTAACACAACAACAGCACATTATCCATGGCTAAGAGATTTGAAGGGAGATTTAAAGTGTATGCAAAGAATGTTCAACACTGAGTAATACATTACAACAGGGGTATCAAACTCAAAGATCCGGCCTGGGGGTGCTTAGATCTGGATCATTGGGCCACCCTGGAAACAGTGAAGGACTGGCTTGCGGTGCCTCTACCAGTGAAAATGGAACTCTATTTTTGCTGACAGAGGATTGCAGGAGGCCATAGCAGCCGGAAACAGAGCTCGGGAGCCCATTTTCTCTGGCGGAGCACTCGGGCCATCAGAGGAACCCCCGACACGATTGACATTGATCTGGCCACTCCCACCACAGCCACGCCCACTCTGGCCCCCTTGAGGTCAAACACAACCATGATGCGGCCCTCAGTGAAATCAAGTTTGACACTCCTGCATTAGAACAAAATAGACCAGAATTGGTTAACGGATGATGTAGTTTCAAAAAATAACAATGAGCTGAATGAAATTACAGTAATGCAGTATTGCTGGATTTGCTCCAAAGATACAACATTTGATAGTTTAAAGCAGTGAATCTTAAACTGGGGATAGTTTGAGCATATCCATGGGGCAATTAAGCAATTTAAACTGGAAGCAAGGATCCAGTTTGAGGTTGTGACTGCCAAGAAGTTGTGTAAAACAACAAGAGTTTTTTTGTCTTTGTGAAGGTAATGATATTATTCAAGACTGGGAAAGGGGGTAATTGAGTCAATTTAAGAACTATTGGTTTCGAGTGATATCTTTTCTGTATTTTTTCATATTCCAATTCCTCATCTGGCAAACTGCTAAAGCTATTTTAAAGTCTGGTTCCTCCCCCCTTCACCACCCACACCTGGAAATCTAATCACAGTAACTGCTATCTGGCTGCTGTTTAAATTTGGTCAAGTCTGAGCATGTTGTTGTTTTAATATCGGACCAATGTCTTTATTTTCATCCCTTCGTGCTTAGTGCCTAATTTGGGGAGCAAACTCAGCTAAATAATGGTATTTTTTAAATGGCTGGGATTGGAAATAATGGAGTGGGTAAATTGGCTAGACTGCTTGCTTTCATTCTGATGTGGATTGTTGTAATATTCTGGGAGTATATTTTTGACCTGAGGGGTGCAATGACTCAGTGGTTAAAGATGCTGAATTTGTCATCTGGAGAACTGACAATCCAGGTTCGAGAACAGAGCTCTGCACAACGGGGTGATATATATATATATATATATATATATATATATATATATATATATATATATATATATATATATATATATATATATATATATATATATATATATATATATATATATATATATATAAATAAAAGCTGTACCTGGCCATGCGTTGCTGTGGCCGAGTCTGGTTAAATGTAAAAGAAAGAAAAGAGAAAGCGCAAGTTTCTAATATGTTTAATTTCACAATGCTTGTGAAACAATATTTTTTGTTGTTCCATTGTCTGTGTAGATATAGAGATTGTCTGGTTTGCCGACTCTAGAACACACAACATTTAATTGTCCATGTGAGAAAAAAATTTCAATTGCTGGAAAGACGTTGGACCGGGCACATTTACCAACAGCATGCGAACAACGAAACATTCCCAGGGTGGTTCGAAACATTCCCAGGGTGGTTCCCTCTGGGCAGGGTCATGCCGTTGCCAGCAGCTGAAAGGTTCATGAGGGTCTTGCCCACCTGGTGGGCCTGGCCACTCGCTGCACCGGCCACAGCTCCCCTGGCAGAGGTGGCCCCCGCATGGAAATCAGCCACGGTGGCCCCTGCAAGAGCTGCCACAGAGGACACTCCCGCAGGCCCCGGCCTGGCACCCCCCAAGCTCCCTGCAACAGGCAGCCTCTGGAACAATGGGCTGGATGGGGCCCCTCTGGACGTGGGTGGGGGGACAGCAGTATAGGAGGGAGGTTGAGGGTGTCCCCTGTGGGCATAGTGGGGTGGCGGGTGGCCGCTGCAATTGGTCAGGCTTCAGGACTGCTGGGCCGGGCGAGGCTGGTTGGGGGAGATGGCGCCGGGGCAGTTGGCCTTGTTGAAGTTGTTGAGAGTCTCCTTGGAGGAGCTGCGCTCGGGCTCCCCCAAGTCGGTGGCCCGGGAGAGCAAGACATCCAGGATCTCGGAGGAGGAGAAGTCATTGGTGTGCGACTCATCCAGGTCGTCGTAGTTCTCCGTGTCTTCGGAAATGTTGTTGGAGCTGAGGCTGGCTGAGATCTGCGCTGGGGTCATGGTGGTGATCTGGAAGCCGCTCTTCTTCTTCAACTGGGTGCCTGCCGGACCCTCAATGCCTCCTCCTCCCCGCGAGAGCAGCGCAAGGCTCTGTGGTGTAGGCACCCAGGAGGGCAGGAAGAGACCAAGACGGAGGCAGTGGAAGAGGCCAGGGGAGGCGGTGTCGGCTGGGCCAGCAGGCCAGGCAGGAAGTCCTCCAAGCTGGTGCCACTGCTGCTGCTGCTGCCAGCCCACTGAGGCACCATCACGGGCTACACCATCTTCTTCCTCTCCCGCACCTAAGTCAGGCTGCTGCTGCTGCTGTTGCGGCGGCTGCTGCTGCTGTATTGGGGCTGGTGGGAGGAAGGCCCGACGCCGCCACCGACGACGATGCCTCCCTCAGGCGCCGGCCCGGCCAGGCTGAGGAGGAGAGGAGAAGGCGGCCGCCGCCCCCGACCTGGCTTCCCTCAGCGGTGGCGGCGAGAGAAAGCACCTGGAATCCCCTGAGTAGCAGGAGGAGGAGGAAGGAGCCTCCCTTGGCAATGTAGACGCAAGGCAGCCCCTGCCGGCCGCAGCCCCATCCAGAGATGCCGCCGCTGCTGCAGCCGCTGCCACATGGGGCACCCAGCGGCCGCCCCAGCCTCGCTGTGCCTCAGGCTGATACCACTGCTGCCGCCTCATCGGAGCTGCCTTTCCGAGGCCATAGCTGGCTCGCTGTGAGGGGGGAGAGAGTGCGTGGCCGGCCGGGCTGAGGAGACGCTCCGCCTCCACCGCCGCTGGAGCTCCGCTGGGCTGGGCAGGGGGAGGTCGGTTTAAGGGTGGGGGGAGGCGACGGAGGGATGGCACAGGTGCCACCCCGCCGCAGACAGCAAAGGCCCGGCGGGAGGGGAGGGGAGAGAGGGGAGGGGGGAGCCAAAGGGCTTCGGCTCCCCTTGGCAGAAATGGCCGAAACTCGTCAGAGGAGGGGCGGAAAGGGGAAAGAGTGTGGCCGCAGCCCAGCCATATATATAAAGGGAGCATTGGGATGAAGCTGGAGAGAGGCCGAACTGTTCTGAATATACTATACCCACGAAATGAACACTATGGTAAAAGACACAGCTCAATTCCAATGCAATGTCACACGAAATAATTAAATCAAAATGAAAATAAATTGAAATCTATGAAAATTCAATATAACAATGCAATCAGAAACATTGAAATGGAATCGTGAAATATTTAGTATAGCGTGTGTTGCTTTTACGTCCAAGAGATGGCGCTGGTTTTCAAAAGAGCATGTTTTTACCTGTCACAGGTATGACATCTATATAATATAGTTATATAAAAACGTGTATTCAAATGCAACGTTGTGTCAAAATTTCAAAGCAATCAGTGAAGAACTTTTGGAGATTTACAATTTTGAACAAACGAATATATATATATATATATATAGTATATATATATATATATATATATATATATATATATATATATATATATATGTTGCATTTGTGCTGATAAATATATATATTTAAATAAATAAATATATTTAAATAAATATATTTTTTTATTTAAAAAAAATCTAATATATATATATATATATATATATATATATATATATATATATATATATATATATATATATATATATATATATATATATATATATATCTGCCTAGTGTGCCTAGTATGCCATATAGCCCAGGTTCAAATCCCAGTAAGGGTATGGCTAGCTGATGAGAGCTAAATAGCTTGAAATAGATCTATACTATTCTCCTTTTATTTATTTATCAGCACAAATAAAAAAAAAACACACAATTATATATATATATGTATGTATGTATGTATGTATGTATATATGTATATATGTATGTATGTATGTATGTATGTATGTATGTATGTATGTATGTATGTATATATATATATATATATATATATATATATATATATATATATATATATATATATATATATATATATATATATAATAAAGTCACAACCCCTGGTATGCCCAAATATGGGAGGAAGGTCACACTTCCATTCTCTGCCTTCGGCTCGTCACAAGAGACCATCCAGACAGAAACCCAATATTTTTTACTGTTGCCTTTTTGTTACATTTGTTATATTTGTGCTGATAAATAAATAAAGGGAGACTAGTATAGATCTATTTCAAGCTATTTAGCTCTCATCAGCTAGCCATACCCATGTTGGGACGCGAACCTGTGCTCTATTAAGCACAAATATAACATATATATATATATCCATCCCTCTGTATCTGTGCGTGTGCGTGTGTGTGTGCATGTGTGTATGTGTGTGTTCCAGCATACACAGATGACTTACCATCTGGAGAAAAATACTGTGGGGGTAAGACACCCCTAACACCCCTCTGGTATGTGTTCTGTTACGATAGAACCTGTTGTGCCATACTGCCATAAAATGGCTTCTACTGAACGGCACAGTGGAGTTGCCATGGTAACGGCTTCACAGTATTCCACAAGGGGACTCCCTCTGGTAAGGGGGGAAATCCAACATTAGAAATTGCGTTTGGTCTGGACATTTCCCCCTATAAATAAATACCTGGGTAATGCCAGGTTATCGGCTAATTTTTTATATTTTTGCCAGCAATTGAGTTCCCCTTTCCAAACAGCAGTAAAGATCTGAGTAATTGGTATACACTGCTAGCACAGTTGGCCAGTCACATTCCTGAACTCCGCATGTGCAGTTCACTGTGAATTGTTCTGCACATCCAGTAATGCCAGCAGCAACCCATCTCTGCTATAATTGCTACCCATTAGCTGAGTAGAGTTTCTGTTCCCCAGTTGTACTACCCTCCCATTTGACTGGGGGAATCCTTTAGAGGAGATTTTAGAATTGACAGGTGAGGGAGAAGGAAGCCAAAGAAAGGAAAATACTGATTTCCTGATATAAAGTTTGTTTTTGCCATATTGAAACAAGCCATGTTGCATAGAGACATATCTTCATCTTGCAACTGTTTGCGCTATCAAGCTGTTCCGCTTCTTCTTTTTTTCCCCCCTCACAGATCCAGTAATAATATTTGCAAAGCTGTTTGCCTGCATAGTGTATTTATCCACCACGGAATACTTGCTATTTATTTCCTTCGCTTTGAGATTAGAAAATTACAGATATTTGTAGAATTGCTAAGTAGATTTCCCCTTCCCCAGCTCATCTCTCCCTCTCTGTTGCTTAATTCTACCAAAGTGATTAACCAGAAAAATGACTGCATTTTAAGGGCCTGATTTTTCACATTGCTTGTGTTTAAAAAAAAAGAAGAGAAAATCAACAAGTGATGAGACTTGCCGGGCTCAAAGAGCAGAAAGCTCTCTCGATAAATGAAATCCGTTGTGCTCTGGTTATTTTTAATTTGCAAATGCCCATGATTATTTTTCCCTGCTCCAAAGACAACATTATTGGTACAGAATCTCTAAAGGAAATATTTAGCTTTCTATGCATATCATCTCAAGTGGATCTATTGGAGCAAACATTCCTTTTGCGGGAGAAATTCAGGTCTATCGGCTCTTATGAGTTTGAAGGCAAGCATGAGAGAGAATACAAGGTTTCTCAGTGTGACGTTTGCATAGAGTCAGACTGATCTAAGTACAGGATCCAATCTGGGTTGGTCACTGGGACCAGAGGTTTTGTCTTCTGAGTTTTCAGACTCATGTTGGAGCCCATCTTCAGGGAACTGCTCTCTAGCCATATAGCCTATATTCACTTTCATTTGTGACCTCGAGGTTCTGCATTTAGATAATTTATAGTACAGCTAATCCACATCAGGACTGGTAACTCAGTCATTAAGCAAAGTGGTTGTTAATCTCTCTCTCTCTCTCTCTCTCTCTCTCTCTCTCTCTCTCTCTCTCTGTGTGTGTGTGTGTGTGTGTGTGTGTGTGTGTGTGTGTGTGTGTGCGTGTCTGGAATGCCTCGAGCAATTTCAACCAAACTTGGTACACAGATGACATACTCTCTCGAAACAAATATTGTGGGGGTAAGACAGCCCTAACACCCCCCTGGGGGGTTGTTTGGTTAAGATATAGCCTGTCGTGCCTTAAAATGGATTCTACTGTCCTTCTGTAAAATGGATTCTACTGTACGGTGCAGTGGAGTTGCCATGGTAATGGCTTCACAGTACTCCACAAGAGGGCACCCTCCTATAAAGGGGGAATATTAGAAATCCAATATTAGAAATTACATTTGGTCTGGACATTTGCCCCCTATAAATAAATATCTGGGCAACACCAGGTTATCGGCTAGTGATACTATAACTATGCTTATGATCTTACTTCAGCTTCCCTTTGCTTTATCACCCTACAAAGATCACATATGCAATAACTTGTTGTAAAGTTACTTTTTCATCACTGTCATAACTGTGAAAAGTTGCCAAACAAGGCAGTTGCTAAAAAAAGCATTACCTGTAGAGATAGATTAAAAATTTTAAACTTTTTTAATAGAGATTTTTAATGACAAGTTTCTTGGAATGAAAAAAGCTTTCAAAAATGGACTAAAAGAGAAGGCAGAAGAGACAGATTAAACAATTTAGGCAAAGACCAAAAATTTAGGTATTCTAAAACTGTTATTTCTTCCCTTTTATCTGAGAAATTCCCTTTTAACAGCAGTTATATGCAAAGAACATTCAATCAATCAGAATAGAGCTGAGAAATGTGCTATTGCAAAACTGACCCAAAATTTTAAAAAACCACTATGTGAAAATCCTGAATTGGCTATTCCTGACGAAAAGGATGACACACCCAAATTTTACAGATATGAATAAAGTAAAAAGATACAGAGACAATTAATGGACAGGGAATTTTAAAAACAATCGAAGAATTGGCAGAACAAAACATGAAAGTCGACTGGCTAACCTACTTGCAAATCAAAGCTAAACACAATAACAATACCAAATTGTACGACATCCAAATGGAACCACATGAATTAGACAAAATAATTCAATACTTCTTAGTAAGACAGGAAAATGTGGGATAAACAGCAACACTACCAGCTTTATATCTGTCTGACCAATCACACTCAATGTGTAGTCCTCAATGAAACTACATCTAGCAGGAGAAAATGTGCACTAGGACACCCCAAGATTCTGTCTTAGGTCCACTACTCTTTAACATCTTCATAAATGATTTAGATCAGGGAATAGAAGAGAAACTCATCAAATTTTCAGACAATACCAAGCTGGGAGAACAGCCAAAACTTTAGAAGATTGGCTAAAGAGCCAAAGGGATCTTGACAGACTTGAATACTGAGCACTATCCAACAAAATGTAATTCAGTGGTGAGAAAAATAAGGTTTCACAGGCAAAAAAAACCCTAAATAATAATAGGTGGTATTTGGCTCAACAGCAGTAAAACTGAGAGGGATCTAGCAGTCCTAGTGGACAATCACTTAAATATAAGCCAGCATGTACTGCAGCTGCTAAAAAAACAGTCAGTGCACTTTTACACTGAATCCACACAGGGATAGAATCAAGGTCACCTGAAATATTAGTACTGCTTTTTTACTTTTTTGGTAATTACTTCATTTGGAATACTGCATCCAGTTTTGGTCACCATGATACAGAAAAGATTTTAAGAGTCTATAAAGAGTACAGAGAAGAGCAACAAAAATGATAAGAGGACTGGAGGCTAAAACATGATAAACAGTTGCAGGAATTGGGTATGTGTACTCTAACCAAGAGAAGGACTAGTGGTGGCACGACAGTAGTGTTGTAATATTTGAGGGGCTATCACAGAGGGAGTCAACCTATTCCCTGAAGAACTTGATAGCAAGAGAGGAGGTAATGGGTGGAAACTTATCAAAGAGAGATCCAACCTAGAACTAAAGGAACAATTTCCTAACAGTGATAGCAATAGCACTTAGGCCAGTGGTTCCCAAAATGGGCGGTACCACCCCCTGGGGGTGGTGGGATGACTTAGGGGGGCACTAAGAGGCAAGGGGGCGACAGGGGGTGCTAAGAGGCAAGGAAAGTGGCAGAGGAGTGCTGGAGGTGGCCCCCTCGCAGGGTGCAAGACTCTACCTGGAATGACAGGGCCATAGAAGAGGATATAGTGTGTTGTGTGTAAATAACAAGCCCCAGAAAGGCCATCCAGTCTCCAGTGAGAGCCTCATACCAGCGATAGGGAAGAAAACGGAGAAACGTACACCTATGGGTGCATTTAAAAGCAAAGCAGAGAAGCAAACTCATTTCTTTCCCAAGGCTCCCTCTCCCCTCTTGGGAGCTCCTCTCAAAATCCTTACCCACAAAGCAAGGGCTTTGCCTGGCTATTCCGTTTTGTGCCCCTCCTTCCTGATTTATTTATTTTTTAAAAACCCGGATTGAAAAAAGCGATCCAGGGTCGTCGTAGGAGCCGAGCTTCCTTCGATGAGTTGAGGCACCAAGCCGGAGTGTATCAGCCTCCCGTCTGCTTTGCAGCCCAGAAGTGGGAGAGCAGAGAGGCGGGTTCCTAAGCCCAGGAGGGGGAGAGAGAGAGAGAGAGAGAGAGAGAGAGAGAGAGAGAGGGAGGGAGGGAGGGAGGGAGGGAGAGAGAGAGAGAGAGAGAGAGAGAGAGAGAGAGGGGAGGGCTGCTTAGTCTCTTTGCAAGAGGAGGCATAGGACAGGCTGCCTCTCTTTCTCTGCCGGCCTGCGCTGGAGCAGCAGCCCTTGACAGCCGGCAGCACGGAAGGAGGTCGATGCCTGTCCCACCGTTAGAGCCTCTGTTTCTCTCCCACTCACCCACATGCCTTGGCCCACCGCATGTCATGCCTGCAGCGCCCCCCAGCTGCTTCAGCCCAGGCCCCGCCAGTTTCATTAAATGTGGAGCAGGCAAAAGGTGAGGCGGAGCAGGTTTTGAGGGAAGGCGAGCATGAAAAGGGGGCTGCAGGGAAACCTAGTGCTTGAACGGCAGAGGCCTTCCTGCATGGCGACAGAGCTTTATTCTCCTCCAAAACCTTGTCTTCCCTCCCTCCACCCCGCCTCCCCAAAACCTCTGGCCCAGATTTTTCTGCTGCTGCCCTTCCTGCCGCCAGTGCTCGGGCTGCTCCCTGGCCCCAGCGAGAAGAGCGCCCTGCCAATCATAAATACATCAGGGAAGCTGAGGAGGCGGGTGGGAAATACATGGGGGGAAGGAATCCGTCGTACCCACAAGGGAGATTTGCGTAACAGTAAATGGAATGGTTTCATTGGAAGTTGGGAAGAAATGGGCCATTTCAATATTTAAGGTTTAAATTTAGAAATCAGGGGTTCTAGTTTTGGGTACCACAAGTTCCCCCTGTGGCTTGTGCAGACAAAGAGAGGGTCAGAGTCTTGAGCTCTTCCTCTGCCTGTAACCAGGTTTTTAAAAACGAGGATCCTCCGGGTCCCACATCCTGGAGTTCTGCCTACAGTTTGGGAAATAGCTGATTGCCACTTCCTTTGAAAAGACATTTTTTTCTAGTATCACTTCATCAAGCCCATCCATCACATTAAGAATTTACTGAACAGTGAAGTAGTTACTGAGTAGTTTTACTGAGTTTACTAAGTTACTAGTTACTAGTTACTCAGACTTTGAAAACCTGGTATCACTGGATCATGTTCAACAATTTTGTCGAATTAACATTAACTAAAAAGATTTTTAAATTGGATTTTGAATAAATGTGCAATTAATTGTTAGTTTTGAATTTTACTGTTACTATCTTCCTTCCATCGTACAAACCACCCAGTCACATGATCCGCCCACCCATGCCCACAAAGCCACACCCACAGATCCAGTAGTAAAAAAAATTGAATTCCACCACTGGGGGGGGGGGGCGCTGAGGATCAGTTTGTAGCACCAAGGAGGCGGTGGACTGAAAAAGTTTGGGAACCACTGACTTATATACCACTTCACAGTGCCTTACAGCCCTCTCTAAGTGGTTTAGAGCAGTGGTCCCCAACCTTTTTATCGCCGCGGACCAGTCAGCCTTTGATAATTTTACCGTGGCCCACTGAGCGCGCGCAGGGGTGGGGGGGCGTTGTTCGCGACGACACATTGATTGCGTACCTGCGCGGGGCTCTCTTCCCTGGAGCCTTTGCGCACGGCCCAGGAGCTTTTGCGCACGGCCCAGGAGCCTTTGCGCTGCAGCGATCATGTCCCCAGGCCGCTGCAGCGATCATGGCCCCCAGCCGCTGCACGGCCCGGTGCCAGGTACTCCACGGCCCGGCACCGGTCCGTGGACCGGGGGTTGGGGACCACTGGTTTAGAGAGTTCAGCATATTGCCAATCTGGATCTTCATTTTCCCCTCCCTTGAATTGTGAGCCGCCCTGAGTCCCCTCAGGGAAAAGGGCGGCATACAAATAAAGTAATCTACCCACCTCGGATGGAAGGCCGAGTCAACCATGAGCCTGGTGAGATTTGGACTGCCAAATTGCAGTCCACCAGCAGTTAGCAGAAGTAGCCTGTAGTACTGCATTCTAACCACTGCACCGCCACAGCTCATAACAACTAATCAGTGGAACAGCTTGTCTCCAGAGGTTGTAGATGCCCCATCACTGGAGATTTTTAAGAAGAGATTGTCTAGCAGCCATTTATCTGGAATGGTATAGGGTCTCATGCCTGAGCAGGGGATTGGACTAGAAGACCTCCAAGGTCCCTTCCAACTCTGTTATTCTGTTATTCTGTACTGAAATCCACAAATTTGTAGATAAACATCAGAAAACAAAATTTCAATTTTAAAGATAAAATTTAAAAAATGGTTCCAGTGAATACTGAATAATGGGAGTAGTTTAATTTAATTTCACTTCCTTAGTTCTACATTTTTATTGTTTCCATGATGTATTTTGCCTTACAATTCAGTTTTTCTGTATCCTGGTATAACTAGAATTAATCACATGAATTGCAGCGTGCACAGTTCACTACAATCTTAATTTTGTTTCATTCATTTGGAACTGTTCTTTCTTTACATTCCTGATCAGTATGAGTGGATTGATAAACTCTGTCTCTCTCTCATCTATGTATACACCTTTAAGTCAATCAGTCTTGACTTCCCCCCCTCTCTCTCCCTCTCCCTCTTCCTCTCCCTCTCTTGTCTGTGTATATGCCTTTAAGTCAATCAGTCTTGACTTCCCTCCCTCCCCTCTCCCTCTCTCTCTCATCTGTGTATACACCTTTAAATCAATCAGTTTTGACTTCCCCCCTCCTCCTCTCTCTTTCTTTCTCTCTCTCTTCTGTGTCTATGCCTTTGAGTCAATCAGTCTTGACTTCCCTCTCTCTCCCTCCCCCTCTCTCTCTTGTCTATGTATATGCCTTTAAGTCAATCATCTTGACTTCCCTCCCTCCCTCTCCCCTCTCCCTCTCTCATATGTGTATACACCTTTAAATCAATCAGTTTTGACTTCCTTCCCTCCCTCCCTCCCTCTCTCTTTCTCTCTCTCTCCTGTGTCTATGCCTTTGAGTCAATCAGTCTTCACTTCCCTCCCTCCCTCCACCCTCTCCCTCCCTCCCATCTGTGTATACACCTTTAAGTCAATCAGTCTTGACTTCTCCCCCTCCCTCTCCCCTCTCCCTCTCTTTCATCTGTGTATACGCCTTTAAGTCAATCAGTCTCGACTTCCCTCCTCCCTCCCTCCCCCTCTCTTCTGTGTATACGCCTTTGAGTCAATCAGTCTTGACGTCCCTCCCTCCCTCCACCCTCTCCCACCCTCCCTCCCTCTCATCTGTGTATGCCCCTTTGAGTCAATCAGTCTTGACTTCTTCTAGTCACTGCCTGGACACGTCCCTGGAGTTAACTTGACATGACTTCAAAAGTGAATTGCCTTTACCCCCTTAATAAGGCTGAGGGGTCCAACGTCACCCAGCTACTTTCATGCCTAAAGTAGGATTAGAATTCCTGATTTTTGGCATGATGCCTTAATCAAATCAAATCAAAATTGCTATACTAAAGTGGCTTCATAATGGGTAAACTACTGCAAATAATAATAATAACAAATACCATGCACAAGTGATTAGCTAAGATTGTACTTTGGGGGAATTTATCCACCTGTATAACTCTTCATAGAGATGGGAGAAGAGGACATTATGGAAGAAACAGAGAGATGGGTTTTTGCTTATGCACATTTTGTGTAAAATATCTGGGGAATAAAGCAGAACAAGTAATGGCTCCTAATATTGATTTCAATTCAAGTAGTAATTTATACATTTCAAATTAGGACTGAGATTATTGTGATTAGGGATTATCAGATCAGGAGAGGTCAAATCTATTAACTGGCTGCTTTGGGGAATTGATTTTTAAGTCAGCCAATTTTCATACTGGTTTCTAATTTAAAACTCCGTGGAAAAAATCACCTGAGTAGACTCATAGGCAGATTAGAGTTGCATTTTGTAAAATGTCTGAGGTGGCTAAACTGGAATATTTTGCATTGTTTTTATGATCCAGGTTATTTAGGTGTCAAGATGCAGAAGCCATCTTGGGCATTGGATCTTCAGGTCTGCCACATTTACTGCCATGGGAAACTGGGAGGGGGGATTGTATGAAGCTGGGGAAATATATAGCCCAAATAACATTCTTTTCTTTGAGAGTCAGGGACACTCTGCCCTGCACCTGGAGGGGTGTGACTGGGAGGCATCTCCAGTTGGGATGGTGCAGTGATTGGACCATGTGATAGACATATGTGTACTACTGGGGCAGGGACTTAGACTTTCTTTTGGGTGGGAGAAACCTGGACGTTTTCAGATTCAAGATTTCCCAGATGTGCCATTATGACATCTCTAATAAAATGGAACTTTGAGGAATGCCTAGCCTTGTAGTCTTCTTTGGCTGGGGGTGTTACTTGGAACCAGGGGTGGGATTCAGCTAGTTCAGACAAGTTTGGGCGAATCAGTTGTTATGATTTTGCACAGTTCGGAGAGCCAGTAAAATTGACCACCGAACATTTGCGTGCAGACTCACATTTTTGGTGAACTGATTGTTAAATGTATTGAATCCCACCACTGCTTGGAACCCTGATATTAGGGTATGTTCAGATTCTGGAATAGCAATAATTAAGGTAATTTTTAAAAGCTTTTTTAAACAAAAAATATTCCCAGCCGCCCCTACATATTAGAAACCGGTGGTTTTCAGGCTCAAGAGAACTATTATGTTAAGAGACCCCATTCTTTTTGCTTAAGCTTGAAGATATTGGTCAAATACTGTATCTTTTGACTTGAAAAGATGTAGGATTTAAGCCTTTGCTCATATATAAATGCAGATATGCCATTAACAATAAATAAATGTTGCTCACTCTATATTGCAGTAAGTAGATCATTAGTTTTACAGGTAGCCCTTGACCCCAATTGAGCCCAAAATTTCTGTTGCTAAGCAAGAGAGTTGTTACGTGAGTTTTGCTCTATTTTATAAATGTTCTTGCCACAATTGTTAAGTCAATCACTGCAATTGTTAAATTAGTAACATGGTTGTTAAGTGAACCTGGCTTCCCCATTGACTTTGCTTGTCAGGTCACAAAAGGGGATCACAAGATCCCTTGACACTGCGAGCATCACAAATACAAGATGGTTTAATTGATTTTCCTGCACATTGCAGAGGATTAGGTGATCCTTATAGCCATTTATTACCCCATAAATATGATTCCATGATTTTAATTTTGCCTCTGGCAGGAAGCGGGACTTGAATGGTGAAGGAGGAAATGGTGTAAGAGTGTCAGAGACTGTTTCACAGATCAGTGAGAATGTGAGTTCTGGATTGAGGTGGAGGATCTTAGTAGAAGAGATGGAAATGACCCCTTCCTGGTGCCTGAAGAAGCTAGAAATAGATCAGAAAGGCAAAAGGCAGGGGGAGAGAAATCTTACCAACTTCAGCCAAAGACATAGAAACTCTCCCTCCTGTTGTCTTCAGGCAGGAGAGGGAAGAGATCTCAAACTAGAGTATGTCTATGGGCATTCTCAGTCATCCAGGTCATGGTTGTCCCAAAGGTGCTTTTTCAAAAGGTAACTGGACTTTTTTTCCCTTGAAGACATTTTGCTTTTTATTCAAGATTCGAACTGAAGAAGCTTTTGAATGAGAAACAAATCATCAAGGAAAAAACAAAATCCAATTGTCTTTTGAAAAAAGAATCTCTGGGAAAGAAAAATATCTTACCCTCTCTAGCTGGGAAGAAGAAGAAGAAGAAGAAGAAGAAGAAGAAGAAGAAGAAGAAGAAGAAGAAGAAGAAGAAGAAGAAGAAGAAGAAGAAGAAGAAGAAGAAGAAGAAGAAGAAGAAGAAGAAGAACAAGAAGAAGAGAGGGAAGGGGAAGGGGAGGAGGAGGAGGAAAAAGAGGAAGGAGGAGGAGCAAGAAGAAGAACAAGAAGAAAGAAAGAAGGAAAGAAGGAAAGAAGGAAAGAAGGAAAGAAGGAAAGAAGGAAAGAAGGAAAGAAGGAAAGAAGGAAAGAAGGAAAGAAGGAAAGAAGGAATGAATCTCTTTTACCTCTTACAACAAGCAGGAAGGAGGTGGAGAAATACTTGATACTATTAATTTCAGAGGGGTAGAGAGAGAGGAAAAAGTGAGAGGGAAGAGAGATGTTCTATCAAGTTAGTGAAACAGGAACCATTAATTCTCATGCTCAAGACACCTGTCATGTCAACCAATCTGCCTTTCAGTGGCCTGAAAGAGAACAGTCAACTACCTTTAGATTTAGAAAAGTGAGAAGAAAAAGCATAAGACTAAGATCTTGGAGTGGAACCTATGTAAAGGCTAAGATTGCTGTGCACTGAAGGATACAGCTCCTAAGTTATAGTTGGCTTCATTCTTGCCTGTAATAAAGGACTACTCAAATTATGTCCAAAAATCGATCCCTGCGTCAACCAATTCTGAAAAAAGTAGTCAAATATTTAGAAAGCCTATATTTATGGTTGTGCTGGGCTGAAGCCAATACGAATTAGAAATTGAGGACATCCTTGTAGGCCAGTCTCAGGTTTGGGGTAGGGCATTTGTCTTATTTCTGGCACTATACTGTTCAGATTTCTTCCCAGGGGGATCTATAGTGAATTTCTTTTTAATTCATTATGCTGATGAGAAATTCAAAAGCATTACATTCCATCATGCCTTTCCCCACTTGTAAAACAAACATTTTCAGCTGTAGGCCAATGCCCACTAATTTTCAATTCTGCCACTGACCATACCATCAACAAAGCTTAAAAGAAGGGCCACTGTGGTTAACAAGACACTATGGCTCACAGCAACATAATAAGTAGTTTGGAGCTTTAGCACTTTGATAATACGTGTCAACACTGCACATTCCAGATGTATTTTTCTTCCAACTAGCAGTTTAATGGTTTATTCAACTATGGTTTATGAGTTTTGCTCCCAAACTCAGAGCATTAAATATTGTAATTACAACAGAGCTAAAAAGAGGAAAGGGGGACATTTTTACAAACATTATTTTAGGACGGGGAGGTAAATTGTAATTATTTAAATGTTATATTTGCAGGACGTGCTTGCTTTAGTTCTTTGGCAGTTAATCGGCTGAGCTGCTTGAAAATATAGCTATATATTGCAAACAGAATATATGCACTGAGAGTGAAATTTGGGGGTGTTGACTCCAGCAGTAATGACAACTAATTTGTCAGTGATGAATATGGATTGGGTTTTAATTCAGGTTTTAATGTCTGTTTTGAAACGTAGCTGGATTCTCTAGGCAATTGGGGGGGAAAGAAAAAGAAAAAAAACATTTTGGCTCTTTGGTTATCAAGAGGATTCACTTGGTCATTCACTGGATCATAGGAGTCATTTAAAATCTTGTGTTCTTCCCTTTTTTCCTGCCAAACAGAATAGTGTCATGTTGTCAGAATTCTGTTACTTCTGCTGTGAGGTTTCTAATAGGCCATTTCCCTGCTCAATGAATTGTTCTTTCATTGTGTTTCCACACTTAATTCCTTGACACTGAGTGGTGAGAGTGCATCTAAATGAAGAGAAAACCAAATGCGATTGGACTGGAGCACTCAGAATGAGCTGTTTGCTTTCCTCTGATTGTTGCCATTAATAAAACATTACATTAAATCAGGGCTGGGGACGAAGTGTAATTGGGATCATCCATCAGACTTCTAGCAGGAGAAGGGACTTCTGCTCCTCAGCCAAATGGAACAATCAAAATGACTCAGGCACAGATGGGGGAATGGAGGAGGTCAGCCCAGTGAAGTGACTGTATTGAGATTGCCAATCAAAGGCGTTAATGATGGCAGAACAGTATCTTGGTATATTATTCAAAAAAGGGCCGTCCTACTGGGAATTTTGGTCCAGAACTCCCCAAGAGGACATAGAGAACAATAAATTAACACAGTTCATTCATTCATTCAACGGTGGAAGGCTGAACAACTAATGAGTAGATTTACTAATTGATTTTATTTATGTCTTAGGTTTACGTGGGTCAGCTTTAATACAAATGTTTTCTTCAGAAATAGCTCTTTTGGAGCAGCTTTCATTTATAATTTGCAAGCTGTCATTTGTGATCTGAGTTTGCTCATTTTTCCCTAGATACAAGATCTTTGTCGACTTGTGACCATCAAGTGTCATTAGAGATATGTTGTTCCCTCTCATTTCAAAATCCATGTCTCCCATGTTTGGCTGAGAACTGTCTCCTGTATTTTCCATCCTTCTTTTCTTTTTAATTTGGAGCTGCAATGAAGGGGAAACATGTCCAAGTCAGAGAAACTTTGTGGATCCCTCTTGGCTTCTCTCCATCATCATCTGCAATCTTAATCTGGTGTCCAATTTCCCCCACAAATAATTAAAAGAGAGGTTGTGCTATAGAAGGAAAACTTGCAATCGCATTTGAGAAACCATTAGTGAAATGGAATAAACTTCATAATTTACTGACGCACCAAAGTTAGACAACAATTTTGCATACAGAAGATCTCAGGGTTGATTTCCAGCATCTTCTGCCTGAAATTTTTGGAGAATTATGGTTAATCAGTAAAAATAATACTAGTCTAAATGAGCTGAGATTCTGGCTCTGCTTCAGGAGTTTCCTGTGTAATCTGCACTGTGAGATTCAACTGTAAATCAGTATTCATATTTCAACAACAGTAGTTGCAATTCTCCATAGAGGTGGAGAACTCCGTGGAACTTGCTTGCTATTATGCATTCCTGAGGATGAATCCTCATAATCAAAGAAGGAAGGATGTCAAGACAACAGAGGCCATGGGATCAAGCTTAGGACTCCT
The DNA here is from genome assembly GCF_009769535.1 of Thamnophis elegans. Taxonomy (NCBI): domain Eukaryota; kingdom Metazoa; phylum Chordata; class Lepidosauria; order Squamata; family Natricidae; genus Thamnophis; species Thamnophis elegans. The sequence goes on along the minus strand of NC_045544.1, from coordinate 119,946,703 downwards.
GTTGCCAGGAATCTTTCACCCTGGTTAAGAGAAGGACCTAAAATCATTTTATCCCAAGGAATACAGATCTTGGAATCTGCAAGCTCAGTGATCAACCTGAACTTTAAGAATAGCACAGTACTGTATATTATGTCTTGACAAGTTCCTCTCTGGTTTGACTTTGGACTGCCAAACAGGAATTACTCATGTCTTCTCTCCAAATCATGAATAATTTGGCCATGATTTTTGATCTGCCCTTATTGATAGACTGACTAAGACTGGTGGTGCAGTGGTATATAAGACTAAGTGCTATTGCTTTTGCTATTTATTGTTACTCTGTTGCCTTATCAATATTCTGCTAAACTGTCCTTATTTTTTTTTCTTTCTAAACAGTCATTGGTTTTGTTAATTCTCTTGTCAAGTGTGTAAACTCTCCCTTGCACACCCATGTTCCAACATATCAAACCAATATTTCCACTAGGGAGATGAATTGGCAGAAAACTTTAGATCCATCTGTTCAATTGGGACCACAACATCTCTGTTTCGGAGGAAGGATATCACAGAAAAACAGAGAGGGGAGAAATCTGTGTCCATACAGCATTTATAAAGTGCTTAGGTACATCCCCCAATTCTCAATTCTGTTTCTACAACCCTAAAGGAAAACTTTGTTTTGCTCAGTTTGTTCCAGATTTTAAATTTAAGCAAAATATAATCTGCAGCCGAAGTCATCATTTGCTTTGCCAAACAAAAGCCTTGTAATTTACCATCCTACAGGGGCGGCACACATGTCAGTGCAGAATCATTTCTGAGTGACAACCCTTTGGATCAAAGGTCTTCTGTTTGAAAAGTGAGAAGCTGCACATCTGAAGGATTGCTTCCAAACCTTCCTTGCATGCAGATATTTCATTCCCAATGCAAAGGAGCAGGGGCCTCCATTGGAGCAAACACCAGGAAAATGAATAGTTTTCTACAGCAGCAAATGATCGTATTTCATTAAGAATAAAGAGTTTTATGCTATTTGGGTCTCAAATCTGAGGCATTATGGAAAGCCAAAGAAAGGTAATTGGGTGCAACATTCATCAGCTGAACATATATATATATATATAAATCAATGTCTGAATATTAAATAGCAAAGAGAATGAGATCAGTCTGCCGAAGCTTTACCTGAGAAACAGCAGCGGAATAATGACAGAGAAGAACTGTTTGAGCTTCTTAAAATATTAATCCATAACTGTGTGATTGGAAGGGAGGATAGAGCCGTAATGGTATAAGTGGCTGGTAATAAAAGGCTCCCATTTCCTTCCCCAACATGTTGGTGCATTCACTTAGTAACATTATAGAAGTCAGGATTGGGAATGTCTATTAATAGAAGATGCTCTTGCATTCTTTATTAGCTGCAAAGCTTTGTCAAAAGCGCAGGGCGGCTGTGGAAAACTAACAGCCCACTAGTGACCTAGAGCTTTGCCGGGTGGAACAGCGAGGTAATGAAGAGGTCATTTCAATACTTGTGACCATTATTGTGTAAAAAAAAATTAGCTGCCTGCTATTTCTCATGTTTATAGCAGGATGTGAGCCATATAGCCGGAGTGTCAAGTGAGATGACAGGGCTAGATTAGCATTAGGTAAAGTGGGGTAGTAATTTCAGGCAATAGATACAAGGGAGGGCAGCTGTCTATTTTATTGCTGAGAAAGAGGAAGGAAGGGAAGAAGGGAGGGAGGAAAGGGAAGGAGGAAGGGAAGAAGGAAGAGAGGGAGGGAGGGAAGGAAGGAGGGGAGGGAGGGTGGGAGGGGAGGAGGGAGGAGAGGGAGGGTGGGAGGAAGGGAAGAAGGGAGGGAGGGAGGGAAGGGAGGGTGGGAGGAAGGGAAGAAGGGAGGGAAGAAAGGGAAGGAGTAAGGGAAGAAGGAAGAGAGGGAGGGAAGGAAGGAGGGGATGGAAGAGGGGAGGGGAGGAGGGAGGAGAGGGAGTGTGGGAGGAAGGGAAGAAGGAAGGGAGGGAGGGAAGGGAGGGAGGGTGGGAGGAAGGGAAGAAGGGAGGGAGGAAAGGGAAGGAGGAAGGGAAGAAGGAAGAGAGGGAGGGAGGGAAGGAAGGAGGGGAGGGAGGGTGGGAGGGGAGGAGGGAGGAGAGGGAGGGTGGGAGGAAGGGAAGAAGGGAGGGAGGGAGGGAAGGGAGGGTGGGAGGAAGGGAAGAAGGGAGGGAGGAAAAGGAAGGAGTAAGGGAAGAAGGAAGAGAGGGAGGGAAGGAAGGAGGGGAGGGAGGAGGGGAGGGGAGGAGAGGGAGTGTGGGAGGAAGGGAAGAAGGAAGGGAGGGAGGGAAGGGAAGGAGGAAGGGAAGAAGGAAGAGAGGGAGGGATTGAAGGAAGGAGGGGAAGAGGGAGGAGAGGGAGGGTGGGAGGAAGGGAAGAAGGAAGGGAGGGAGGGAAGGGAGGGTGGGAGGAAGGGAAAAAGGAAGGAAAGAAGGAAGGGTTGGCATTGTCTGCAAATAAGTCTGCTTCTTCATTATTTCACGGGAAAGCCATTAAGAAGTAATGAGTAAGTCTCTTGATTTTAATTAGTTCTGTGTAAGTAATAACTCAGTTGTTGAAAATCCTGTAACCCTAACCTTCTCGCTTCAGTAAATCTTAGTGGGATTTTTATTTGGAAGAGCTACTTTCAGTTGAGGCAGCTGCCAAGATCTAAATGCTGACATTCAGATGGATAGTAGTAACCGTATAGGACTTTTACCATAGGCATGCAGGCACATCATGATGCTCTGTCTGCACTCACTGCAAATAACCACTAATACTGTTTTTATTAACTGACAATTAAGCTAATTGGGTAAAGAGTTCTGCTTCATTCCTGGTGACCGCAAGGATACATCCAAGTCAGTTTCTTAGGGACAATGGAGTTCACAGTTGTCATCTTTCAAAATGTGTTGTTGCTGCTGCTGCTGTTGGCTTAACTTTCTAGTCTAGTTTACAGCTTGCTGGACACATAAGGGAGGTGGGATGTCTTCGAAGAACATTCTGCAAAGTGGCCTTTTCAGGAATGTAATATAAAACAACAGACTAACAGAGTTGGAAGGGACCTTGGAGGTCTTCTAGTCCATCCCCCTGCAAGAGCAGGAGATCCTACACTATTCTGGACAAATGACTGTCCAATGTCTTCTTAAAAACCTCCGGGGATGGAACACCCACAACTTCTAAAAGCAACCTGTCCCACTAGTTATCATAATATTTAAGAGTATTGTGGGAAGTTATCATCCAGCCCTCTCCCAGAAAAATGAAATATCCTAGGAAATATTGAAAAGGCAGAATATTTCTCTGGATATGAAAAGAAAGAAACATGTTTTAAAAGACAGAATAGTTGCCTGTAGCTTCCTGCCCATCCTCACTGTTAATGGGCCATTAAGAAGGCCAAGCTAGTCCCTTTTACATAATAAAGACTTCTCCACTGCAGCCCCAGGGGGGATGGGAGTAAAGGCATGATAATATTGGCCCTTTACTCAAGTGACCACATGGCATCTGAGAACTCAACTAAACCTGGATTCAAAGCACAGCCCAGAGAGTTGCCCCTGCATGGCCCTATGAGAGTCTGACAACCAATCAGAATACATTTCTTACACAGGAACAGGAAGCAGAGAGGTGGGACTAAACAGGTTATAAAAAGCCTAACAAGCCCCTCCTTCAGCCCTTCTCTTCTTCTCCACCAACATTGAAGCATGTGATCACCTTTTCTGTTCAGGGCTCAAGCCATGTGGTCCTGTCCAACAATAAACCATCTTTCCAAGCAGCCTCCATGTCTCCAGTGTCTTTTTCCCCACTTGGAGCCGAACCCTGAAGGACATTTCTTTCATCAGTATAACACGCGCCAAGATTCTGAAGAGGCAAATTTTTAAAAAAAGGTTTTGCACTCTGCAGACCTTCCCAAAACAGGCCCATTTTTCGTGAAAATACGCCTGTTTTTTTGTCAAAAAATGTCATGAACAGCCTTTAGAAGGCTTGTAGAGTGCTCCTGGGGGCTGCCCCCCCCCAAAAAATGAGCAAAAAACAACCTGTTTTTTGCAAAAACGGACCCATTTTTATCAAAAAAAAGGGCATGCATAGCCTTTAGGAGGCTTATAGAGTGCTCCTGGGGGCTGGGGGCGCAAAAATGAGCAAAAAACTACCCATTTTTCGCTCATTTTTGCCCTCCCCAGCTCCCAGGAGCACTCTATAAGCCTCCTAAAGGCTATGCATGACCATTTTTGCAAAGGGGGCAGGGTTTTGGGAGGCACAAAATGCTGTATTCAGTGTATAAGACGCATCCAGATTTTCATCCTCTTTTTTGAGGGAACAAGGTGCATCTTATACTCCGAAAAATATAATTGTTCTTATTGGCAGGTCATATCTCTTTATTTCTAAGTTGTTTCTCCCCTTGATAAGTTTCCATCCATTACTTCTTGTCCTGCCTTCTGATACTTTGGAAAATAGGTTGACCCCCCCCCCCTCTTCCATGTGGCAGCTCCTCAATATAAAATATATATTATTATATTGTAATAATATTATATTAGATAGACCTTTTTATATTATATTATATTAGCCGTTAACCCGGCGTTGCCTGGGTATTTATTTATAGGGGGGAAATGGCCAGACCAAATGTAATTTCTAATGTTGGATTTTCCCCCTTACCAGAGGGAGCCCCAATGTGGAGTACTGTAAAGGCATTACCATAGCAACTCCACTGCGCTGTACAGTAGAAGCCATTTTACGGCAGTACAGTAGAAGCCATTTAAAGGGTTGTTAGGGGTGTCTTATCCCCACAGTATTTTTCTCCAGAGAGTAAGTCATCTGTGTACCAAGTTTGGTTGAAATTGCTTGAGGCATTCCAGAGTTATGCTGGAACATACACACATAAAGCGCTTTTTATATAGAGAGAAGATTATTATTATTATATAATATAAATATAGTGTAATATGTAATATAATATTTTGACTAGGGATTTCTTTCCTAACAAAATGCCTTCTATGAAATTTCAGTGGAACTGTTTCTTTTTTCTCCCCTCAAAGCCGTGGAAATACAGATGCTTTTTCTCCTGATTATGCCATCAATGGGCAAACTACTATTTAAACCATATATGATTTATCCAGAAGCTTTCCTGGTACCCCAAGGACAGTTGTTTTCAATAAGTTCTCTTCCTGTCCTTCTGAATCATACTATCATTGCATCCTCGGCTATATTGTGACATTTGTGCCGAGGGATTCCTGCCATCTCTGGCCTAGCAGTTCATACAACTCATTGGTCTGATGGTAAGTGATGGTAACAAAGTGTAAAAACACAGCTCTTGCTATCCCGTTATAACTCATGTATAACTTATAGACAGAGCCGATTGGCTTGGATGATGTGGTCAGGCCATTATCCTGGTCCCATGCAATCCTTGATTGGCTGGAAAATGTGGCCAGCAGGAAGAAAAACCCTCTTTAAAAATTAAAAGAGGCTTAACCTGCTGCCAGGGAGAGTTGAAACGAAGCTGAAAGGGATGTAAAGGCAAATTACATAAATGGAACAAGGTGAAAGGACATAATTGGAACATTTCACCCAACATCTCTCCTCTGCACTAGAAAATGTTCATCCATGTAAATTTGTCTCATGCTGGGGAAAAAAAACCCACTTTCCTGATGACACTTCACCCAGGTCCTCTCTTCCTAACCCCAGCAAATAATGCCACCTGAGCACCCATTTATCCAGGTCCCTAAGATTAAATATCAGCACTTAATCTCCTTAGGGAGCACATAGAAGCCACGCCATGGGAGAAAAGGTTCCCACTGTGTGGATAATTAATTAGAGCCAATTGCTTCCCTCTTTACCACCATAGGTGATAATTGTGTCACTCACATTCTAGACTTGGCAGGCAGCTCTGCAAAGTAGGGCAGGCAATTGTCTGAGAGAATTATCCCAACCAGAGCTAGAAAATGCTATTGTGGTTGTGATGAAAAAAGAGCCATTCTGTTCCAAAACAATTCGGAGGTAGAATCCTAAAGTGGGGGGGACGGGGGACAGTGGAGTTGTTTCCTGCCAAAAATTAAGGTGCACAATTTTTGAGAGCTTATTAATAGTCCAGTGCAGGGGTGTCAAACTCAAGGCCCGGGGACCAGAACTGGCCCACAGGGTGTTTAGATCTGGCTCATGAGGCTGCCCTGGAAACAGCAAAGCACCGAACCACGGTGCCTCTGCCAGGCTCGGTAGGCCTCCAGGGGGCCATCCCAAGCTCCGTTTTCTCTGGCAGAGGGTTGTCGGAAGCTGTCGCAATCAAAAAGAGAGATCGGGAGCCCCTTTTCACTGTCATAGTGCTCCGGCCACCCCAGGCACCTCCGACACGATTGATGTTGAGCTAGCCATTCCCATCCTGGTCGCACCCACCCTGGTCCTCCAAGGTCAAACACAACCCATTTATTTATTTATTTATTTATTTATTTATTTATTTTTATTTTTTTTTTTTTTTTAATAGGCCGCCCTTTTCCCTGAGGGGACTCAGGGCGGCTCACAATCATTAGGGAGGGGGTGTAATACAAAATAAACAATATATAAACAAAATAAAGTAATAAAAAACACAACTTGCATTCAACATTCAACACTCGGGTGGGGCAAATTAAAGACTTATCCCCAGGCCTGTTGGGAGAGCCAGGTCTTGAGGGCTGCGCGGAAGGCCTGGACGGTGGTGAGGGTGCGTATCTCGACGGGGAGATCGTTCCACAGGGTCGGAGCTGCAACAGAAAAGGCTCTCCTCCGTGTAGTCGCCAGTCGACATTGATGCGGCTCTCAATGAAATTGAGTTTGACACCTCTGGTCTATTAGTTAAGGTCTCAGGTTGGAAAGCAAGAGACTAGGAGTTCAAGTCCCACCTTAGCCATGAAAGCTAACTGGGTCACCTTGGGCCAGTCACTCTCACGCAGCCCAGCTCACCTCAGAAGATTGTGGTTGTGAGGAAAATAGAAGGAAGGAAGATATATTGATATGTTTGTGGCCTTGTGTTATTTGTAAAAACAATGAAGGCAGGAAATAGATAGATAGATAGATAGATAGATAGATAGATAGATAGATAGATAGATGATAGATAGATAGATAGATAGATAGATAGATAGATGATAGATAGATAGATAGATAGATAGATAGATAGATGATAGATAGATAGATAGATAGATAGATAGATAGATGATAGATAGATAGATAGATAGATAGATGATAGATAGATAGATAGATAGATAGATAGATAGATAGATAGATGATAGATAGATAGATAGATAGATGATAGATAGATAGATAGATAGATAGATAGATAGATAGATAGATAGATAGATAGATAGATAGATAGATGATATATATAGATAGATAGATAGATAGATAGATAGATAGATAGATAGATAGATAGATAGATAGATAGATAGCAATAGCAATAGCAGTAGACTTATATACCGCTTCATAGGGCTTTCAGCCCTCTCTAAGCGGTTTACAGAGAGTCAGCATATTGCCCCCAACAATCTGGGTCCTCATTTTACCCACCTCGGAAGGATGGAAGGCTGAGTCAACCCTGAGCCGGTGAGATTTGAACCGCTGAACTGCTGATCTAGCAGTAGCCTGCAGTGCTGCATTTAACCACTGCGCCACCTTGGTAGATAGATAGATAGATAGATAGATAGATAGATAGATAGATAGATAGATAGATAGATGATAGATAGATAGATAGATAGATAGATAGATAGATAGATAGATAGATAGATAGATTACTTTCTACATTGCTGCTACAAGACAAAGGGGTGAAGAAATCCCTGTTAATATATTTTACAAGGGTTGCATTCCCACAGCACAATGAACTATGTCTAGTAAAGACAAAGTGCATGCTTTTTGATAACATACTAAGGTTGTTCAAAGTTAAGCTTAGTTAGATTTTTTCTTTTCTTCTGATGTTCCCTGCTAACAATGCACACCCACTGTAGGTTATGATTTAGTGTATTGTGTGAATCCGGGATAAAGGTTAATTCAATTATTAAATTAAACAAGATGTGTGAACTATTAAAGACCTCTCTGAAGTCAATGGTAGAGCCCAAATTTACTCTTAGATTGTAATTTCTGATCCAGGAACCTTAGAATGTGAGGAGGGAAATTAAGAACTTCCTATTACATCTTAATATAAAGTCCCACACTGGATTCTGGAGGAGCTATGGCAGAGGTGGTATTCAACCAGTTCTGACCAGTTCTAGAGAACCGATAGCAGAAATTTTGAGTAGTTTGGAGAACCGGCAAATACCACCTCTGGCTGCCTCTGCCCCCATCTATTCGCTGCCTCCCTAGTCCCAGTTGATTGGCTGGGTCTTCTGTTGCCCTGCACAGGAGAATGGAACTGGAAAGCAGGTTAGTGGGGTGGGGAGGGAATGGGGATTTTACAGTATCCTTGCCCTGGAGTGGGGAGGGAATGGAGATTTTACAGTATCCTTGCCCTGGAGTGGGGAGGGAATGGAGATTTTACAGTATCCTTGCCTCAGAGTGGGGAGGAAATGGAGATTTTACAGTATCCTTGCTCTGGAGTGCGGAGGGAATGGAGATTTTACAGTATCCTTGCCTCAGAGTGGGGAGGGAATGGAAATTTTACAGTATCCTTGCCCTGGAATGGGGAGGGAATGGGGATTTTACAGTATCCTTCTGCTGCCATGCCCACCAAGCCAAGCCAAGCCATGCCCATGGAACCGGTAGTAAAAAAATTTGAATCGCACCGCTGAGCTATTGTGAATTGAAAATGCCTCTGTGAAAGTGGAGCTGACAATTATGGCAAAGACTAAGGAACAGATAGTAGACTGCTTCCAGATAAGGAAAGAATGTACTCCCTCATGTACTTCAAATAGCAGGACGGAGATTTTTCACGGTTTTGAGTATCAGGAGAGATAGATTTAGCCATCTTCCTCATAACCTCAGCAGAAACTTTTCAAGGATCCTGAGTTTGCAAGGCTCACCTTTTAATCACTTTCAATAATTGCTCATTAGCTGCTTCTAAGCTGTTAGAAATCTTCAAAATGACAACTATGAAAATGCCAAGTGATTGCCTTCAATCATGAAAGAAAACATTAATCATAAACTTAAGAATGTAAAGAATCTGGAATAAACAGCAAAAAGCTAAATAAGACTTTGATCTTAGAAAATTATAAATGGACTAAGGGTCCAGATAAAATTGGTATAACAAAACTTTTACAGTAAGATTTTGGAACTACCAAAATTGTAAAGAACAATCAGCTTCTCATAGGAAATAGAGCATGTTTTGATTTTTCCATTGTGTCTTGGAAAAAAATAAGCAATTTCATGATTTTAAAATCTGGACACTAGAGGGGATTAAATAATTTTAGGCAGACAAAAGACATACATCTCTGTAAAATGATGCAAAACGTTATGACAATTAAAAAAAAAACATTGAGGGAGACTTTTGAAGAATGGAATCAGAAAATAGTAGCCACAATGTCAGCAATGATGTCTACTTTTATGGGCAGACTATGTCCAAAAGTTGAAGAAAGAATAGATGTCGAACAAGTTTTTTTTAATAATTTTTTATTTTATTTTTCAAAACAAACATACAAATCCTCCCTCTTTACATACTGTAGAAAGTGTATCAGTTGGTTACAAAAGGCTTTTGTGCATCTCTTCCACCGTCATCAAATATAATTCATATTAATTCTAATATCTTAACTCAGATATTTATTATACTGCCATAATCATACCTCCACTTTTATTTGACTATAATTATTTAAATGTCTTTCATCATAAAATATACCGATTTAATACATTACCACATGCTGGCATTTCATTTACTTATTTATTAAATCCTCTATTAACATTAAATCCTCATATCCTGTTTTAGCTAAACATCCATAATATTTAATACCAAATTTTTCTAATCCTCCATGTATATAATTTATTATCATTATCCTTTCTTTGTTTAACTATATCCTATATCATAACATTTCCCCCTATTAGTTAAAACTGAGCTGTGTCTAATTTTGTTCTTTTTTATTGTTATTGTTATAAATAACCTTTATATATAGTCCAAAAATATTTCTAACCTTCCCTTCCCAGGTAACATTCAATATTCATATCCAATTATTACTTATCATAACAGCTCAACATTGTATACATTACTATCATTATCAATTTTTATTTAACTATACCTATTATCACTAAGTTTTATTTAACTATACCTATCATTAACTAAGTTTAGCTAGTTTTAAATTATACTCTTCCATCTATCAACCTGTATCTCTCCAATAGCAAAATAATCTTATGTCTACTGCCATTTGTGGATCCAGTCCTCCAAACATCTTCTTAAACAAATCGGTATGGACTCCTCTTAGCAGCTCCTTGTTTATAGTATCTCTCATATAATATTGATGCCCTCTTTCTGCTTCCTTTTTCAGCTTGTCTTTAATTATCAGCAGTGTTATCAAATATTTTGCAAATAGTATTTCATAGTCCATATATTCTTTAATGCTTTCTTCTTCTTCTATGTCCTGTCCTTTGAAATAAATTTTCTCTCCATTTAATTCCTCTTCCAATATTCCAGTTTTTCCTCCCTCAGAAACCAATTGCCACGAATATCAACAGGCTCAATCTCTTTATATTTGTCTTCCATTTCAATTTTTTGAATTTCAATCTTCTTATTTTGTGTTTGAAGAACATCCTGCTTTTTCATCACATTTCTTTGCCAAATGCACCAAATAATCCAATTTTCTCTCAATTCTTTCCTCTGTATCCAACACCCACTGCAGAGCTAAGAGTACTTCTCGGAGAGGTGCCATGTTCATACGCAGTTGTATGTTTTCTTAGAAGCGCAGCAAGATTGTAACACTCACTCGCAAACTCTCTGCAAGCAAAAACAAATTTCAAAGGGACAGCTGTAAAATCCTATCAGATCTTAAGCCAAACAGCCAAGCAATAAAAGCTTAGAATGTCGAAGTCAAAACAATCGATCTGTAGCTTACAGAGAGTCACAAAGAAATATTAGAAGGATAATCCATCCATTTGAAAAGGTTTTGCTTAGAATCAATCCATGTAAATAGCATTTAAAAAGTAAGATAACCACTGTCCAGAACCATTACAAAAATCAAATTCGACGCTAAGTTCTTCTATTCTTTGATTTAAATTAGTTTTTAGATTTTATAGGCAATCCATTTTCTTAAAACAATAAAAGTTTCTCACCAGCTAGAAACACTTTCTATTCCACATAGTTCCGTTCCTTTCTGAGGCCACCCTGACTTTGTCAGTCTTGACAGACTGGAATTTTTATTACCAGCAGAAGACTTTCCCTTGCTTTTCCCAGAGATTTGCGATATCCCCGAGATCAGCAAGATGTAGTTTTCCTGTTCACCATCTCTTCGGGATGATTTAGGTCCGTTGGAACCCCCCAGCAATAAAAGTGTCGACTGCAATCTCAGAGCTTTGAGATCGCAGGTCGTCTCATCACGGCTTTTGCCCCTCCTCTCAGATGTCGAACAAGATAGAGATGGAAATAGATTTACAACGGCCAAGAGAATGGCTTAGAAAAGAATGTTTCACTGGTTCTACAAAAGAAACTGGCTGAGGTTTTAAAATTTAAAGATCCCATTTGCTATAGCGGTTAAGGCATCAAAATGGGAGACTGTAAGTTCTAGGGACTGGATAACTTTGGGCCAATCACTTCCTCTCAGCTCTAGGAATGAGGCAATGCCAAACAACTTCTGGAAATATTGTTAAGAAAATTGCAGGGACTTGTTCAGGTGTGTGGCCAGGAGTTAAGACTGATACAAAAGCACCCTCCACCCACTAAAAAAACCCTCCAACATCTAAATCATCTCAACATGACTGTCATTGTGTGAAACAGATCATATATTCTGACTGTTAGGCCTGGAAGCAGTGATGGGTTGCAGGCAGTACGGCCCTGTAGAGCCTGCCCGGAGCACTGGATACTGTTCCAATATGGTGCTCTGGAGGCCCCACCCGAGCTCCTTACCGGTCTTTTAAGTTTTCAGTGCTTCCACACACGGAACGTACAGTGCCTGCGCAACGCTCCGCTGAGCAGCTGCAGCATCACGGAGGCTCATGGAGGTGCTAAGATGCATGCACATGCTGCGTGCATCCATGTGGACGCTGCTGGGCCCGTTCCAACTGTACTGGTTGGAATGGGAGCCAGAACCCACCACTGCCTGGAAGCCAACTTTTGCATTTGGCCTTCTGGCCTGCCACACTTGATGCTGTGGGAAAATGGGGAGGGATTATATGGAGTATGGGAGATATATAGTCTAAATAACATTGCTTTCTCAGACAGTCAAGGATATCTTGTCCTGCACCTGCAGTGGCATGACTGGGAGGCATCTCCAGTTGGGAGTGTTTGATTGGACCATGTGATGGACATGTGGGTGCTGGGCAGGGACTTGAACTTTCACTTGGGTGGGGGAAACCTGGAAGCTTTCAGATTTGGGTTTTCCCAGATGTGCCAATATGACATCTCTAATAAAATGGGACTTTGAGGAAACTCAAGCCTTGGAGTCTTCTTTCGTTGGGGGTCTTACTTGGAACCCTGACACTGACTTCACAAGAGCCTCATCATCTCAGCTTCAGTAGCAAGCAAAGAATATGTCAATGAGGCATCAGAGTATTCATAGGGGGCACCCTGATTACGTCATGAAAGTCTGCCTCCTTCGGGTTCCATCCACCAGCCAATGCCATCTGGCTACGACCCAGGGGAGGGCCTTCTCTGTTGCAGCTCTGGCCCTTTGGAACGAACTCCCCATGGAGATTCGGACCCTCACTTCTCTCCCTGCTTTCTGAAAAGCCGTTAAAACCTGGCTGTGTCAGCAGGCCTAGGGTTGATGAGCTCCCCTCCCCTCTCGACAGGTGTGGTTGTTGGTCATTTTAATATGTTTATTTTGTACTTGTATGTTTCCCCTTCCCGTTTAAGTTGTTCGCCACCCTGAGTCCCTTTAGGGAATAGGGCAGCATATAAATAAAATAAAACTTAAACTTAAACTTCTGGGCATCCAACAAACAAAATGTTAAACAGTGATGATATATCTATGTGATTACTTACCAAGCATATCTAAATTATATTAAAGTCACCAAAATATCTTTACTATCCCCAAGGCATGTCACAACTTTTGAGCACCTCCCTAATGTTTGGAAATTGAAGGTTGAAAAATTTGACACACCCTAAATTGTCACCCCCTTTTTTGACAACCCTCCCTCTCGGATGCACCATGGAAGAAAAATCCGAATGAGCTGCTGCAGCTAGAGAAGAGGGTCCCAAAGGTTGGTTTTTTAAAGAAGTAACTGGACTCTTTCTGTTTTTTTCTTTGAAGACATTTCGCTTCTCATCCAAGAAGCTTCTTCAGCTCTGACGGGATGGTGGTGGTGGTGGAGAAACCAGCCCACTTTCAACAGAGGGTCAGCGATACATCATCTCTAGTCTGCAACACAATCTTTTCAACAGTTCCAAGAAGGCTCCAAATCAATTTGTACCACTCAGGTGACCCTGATGCAGAGGTGGTATTCAGCAGGTTCTGACCAGTTCTGGAGAACCAGTAGCAGAAATTTTGAGTAGTTTGGAGAACCGATAAATACCACCTCTGACTGGCCCCACCTCCCATCTATTGTCTGCCTCCCAAGTCCCAGCTGATCAGGAGGAAATGGGGATTTTGCAGTAACCTTTCCCTGCCATGCCCACCAAGCAGTGGTAGGTTTCTGCTGGTTCGCACTGGCTTGGGAGAATCGGATAGTGAAATTTACCAATCCGGTGAGAGGAGGTTCAACCGGTGGACCTGGAAGTAACTTCCGGAAAGCCTGCCCTGACCCTGTCGCTCACTCGCTCACCCCCTCCCATCTGGAAGCAGCTCCATTGCTTGCTCCCCCCGCCCGTCCGCACTATCCTAGCCCAATTCGGTGTCAAGTCCCATATCTTGGAGTGGAGGTGGTGAACGGAGAAGCATGGAGAAGTCCAGCGGCACAATCAACCAGACAGCAGTGGCAAGCTCAGGAGTTTTTTCCTGGATTTCTCTCTGTCCTGCCTCCTCCGATCTCCCAAAGTTCTTTCCCCAGCGTGTGATAGCTTTCTACTGGATTCCTCTCTGTCCTGCCTTTTCAGATCTCCCAAAGTTCTTTCCCCAACGTGCAATAGCCTTTTCCTGGGTTGCCCTCTGTCTTACCGCCTTCAATCTCCCAAAGTTCTTTCCCCAGAGTGTGATAGCTTTCTATGGATTCCCCTCTGTCCTGCCTTTTCAGATCTCCCAAAGTTCTTTCCCCAGTGTGCGATAGCTTTCTACTAGATTTCCCTCTGTCCTGCCTTTTCAGATCTCCCAAAGTTCTTTCCCCAGTGTGCAATAGCTTTCTATTAGATTCCCCTCTGTCCTGCCTTTTCAGATCTCCCAAAGTTCTTTCCCCAGCGTGTGATAGCTTTTTACTGGATTCTCCTCTGTCCTGCCTCCTCTGATCCCCTAATTTCAGCCCTTAATCCTCCAATTGTCTATTTTTGGAAGGTTTTCCCCTCTCTCCCCCCCCCCTTCATAGGAGTCCCAGAAATGTTTGCCACATGGCTTGGGGGGATGGTCATGTGACTGAGTGTGCATGAGTAATGTCAAGTTGTCCATACCCGCCCGATCACATGACTGTCAAGCCATGCCCACAAAATAGGCCACACCCACAGAATAGGTTCTAAAAATTTGAAACCCACCACTGCCACCAAGCCACGCCCCAAACACTATGCCATGCCCACCAAGGCACACCCACAAAACTGGTAGTAAAATAATTTGAATCCCACCATTGCCCTGATGACACAGATAGGTCTAGGTCCTTGTCTGCAAGGAGTATAAATCCTTCAATTCCCTATCATGCAGTCAGACCTGAAGAAGCTTCTTGGATGAGAAGTGAAACATCTTGAAAGAAAAACCAGAAAGTCCAGTTGCCTCTTGAAAAAAGCACCATTGGGACAACCATGACCTGGATGACTGAGAATCTCCACAGCCATTTAGAGAAGAGAGTATCGTTGCCACCTGCCACTGTTGGGAGAAACGTGTGGGTTTCCAGGCTGTATGTGCATTCTGTTTATACAGAAAATCAGTTTGCATAATTTGTCAATTTTTGCTATAAATTATTTTGATTAATTTGCCTGTGTAACTATTCTCAGTGCACTGAAAAGATATCTACGTGTGATAAATTTTCCAGTCAGGAGCCACAATAAGTTTTGCAAATGCCAGAAGGTTAACAACCAAGTGTATGTATTCTTGACTAGTTATGCTTTTTGTAATGTTCAGTGCCCTTGCTAATGCACTTTAATTTGCGCTCGGTTTACTAGTTACCTGAATCTTGTAAATTGGAGCAAATGCCTATATGCATTAATCTGTCTAACCTTTGACTGACTTGCTAATGAATAAACAGTACTGTATTAATGTTCACTAGTGCAAATAGTTATTAAATTATCGTTTTAAATTAAGTGTTGCACATTGCCCAGAGTTACTTCTTTTGGAGATGGGGTGGCTATAAAAATATGATAAATAAATAAAATAAATAATGTTTAAAACCACATAATTCCACCGCTAGTCATATCCCCAGTAATAAATAGTAGCCTGTGTTTGTGCAGCTTCATTCTTGAACTAACCCATTTTAATATTAATTCAAACATGTAAACAATGACAAAGGTTAGGTTGTTCTCTAAAGGAATTTGCTAGGGTTTTATCAAGTCTTTATCAATCCTGACTGCGTGGTTAAAACTTGTACAAGCCTATTGTACAGCTGCAGTTAGATTCAGTCAGATAAAACCTTCCTACACATCAGGGTGGGTTGCTGCCAGTTTTACTACCGGTTTGCAATTGTGCGCTCGCCAGAGGTGCGCTGCACGCACATGTGCTGTTCAATGTAGATTGTTCTTCAGGCATGCACAGAATAATTTACAGTGAACTGTGCACACGTAATCCAGTGGTGGGTTTCAAAATTGTTGGAACCTACTCTGTGGGTGTGGCCTCCTTTGTGGGAGTGTCTTGCCACCCATGTGACCGGATGGGAGTGGCTTGCCACCCATGTGACCGGATATGAAATTATGAATTAGTACTTAGGTCGGTCCAAGTAGCTATTCAGAAACTCTGGCATTGAAGCATGCAAGTCATAAAGCTGTCAAGTTACAAGATCCTTGCCAGTGGTGGGTTTCAAATTGTTGGAACCTACTCTGTGGGTGTGCCTCCTTTGTGGGAGTGGCTTGCCACCCATGTGACCGGATGGGAGTGGCTTGCCGCCCATGTGACCGGATATGAAATTATGAATTAGTACTTAGGTCGGTCCAAGTAGCTATTCAGAAACTCTGGCATTGAAGCATGCAAGTCATAAAGCTGTCAAGTTACAAGATCCTTGCCAGTGGTGGGTTTCAAAAATTGTTGGAACCTCCTCTGTGGGTGTGGCCTCCTTTGTGGGAGTGGCTTGCCACCCATGTGACCGGATGGGAGTGGCTTGCCGCCCCTGTGACCGGATATGAAATTATGAATTAGTACTTAGGTCGGTCCAAGTAGCTATTCAGAAACTCTGGCATTGAAGCATGCAAGTCATAAAGCTGTCAAGTTACAAGATCCTTGCCAGTGGTGGGTTTCAAAAAAATTTGGAACCTCTTCTGTAGGTGTGGCCTGCTTTCTGGGTCCACTGGTGGAACCTCTTCTAACCGGTTCGGTAGATTTGACGAACCGGTTCTACCGAATAGGTGCGAACTGGTAGGAACCCACCTCTGATGCAATCTCTAAAAACCAAAATGGTGGCGGCCCAGCAGCGTCGAGGAAACCAGTTTGGGGGCATATCAGGCCTGTGTCGCTGCCGGTTCTGAGATCCAGGCTTGAATTCCACTATCGGTTTGGCCAAACCGGGCCAAACTAGGAGCAACCCACCTCTGCTACACATGTCCTCAAATAATTGTCAAATGCTCAATGGATGCTTGTTAGATAATTTTGCATTTGGACAGTTCCTGAAATAATTTTCAGATGTCGTATTGTGACACTGAGGATCAAATGTTTGATTAAAATGCAGACACCTGGGGAAATGTTATAAGCGGTGATTTATTATAGAAGGAGCAATTATTTTGTTTTCCGATAAAGGTTAGAAGGGTCTCATTGTCTTCACAAAATATTTATTGCTTTTTTTAAAAAAAACATCACAGTTAAGTTTTTTAAAGACATTTTACACGTGAATAACAGTACAAAAATTATATCTGAAGTTTGCAGAGCTATTATAAAGTGAATTATAAGTTTAAAAAGAAAATGAAGCACTAAAATGAAAAGCAGCAGAAAACAGTGGAAAGAAAGACCCAAATAAACAAAACTAAGAGAGAGAAAATCACATTTGGCAGCCCTAAGAGAAATGTTTTTAAAAAATCCCTCTATTGCTTGCCCATTATGGTAGCCTGTTGTGATGGCCATTAAGCAAGGTTGTGTCAGAGTATTTGCAGCATGACTACTGTTAGGAGACAACGGAGGAGCAAAACACATCACACAGAGACTTAGACATTTAACAGTGGTGTATATACAACATATACAGCAGTGTTTCTCAACCTTAGCAACTTTAAGACCTGAGGACTTCAATTTCCAGAATTCCCCAGCCAGCCATGCTGGCTGGGGAATTCTAGAAGTTGAAGTCCACAGGTCTTAAAGTTGCCAAGATTGAGAAACACTGATATAGTGGTAGCAAATACCTGACAAGTAATCAATCTTCTTCTTAACTAATAAAGAGCCGAGGTGGCGCAGTGGTTAGGGTGCAGTACTGCAGGCCACTTCAGCTGACTGTTATCTGCAGTTCAGCAGTTCAAATCTCACCGGCTCAAGGTTGACTCAGCCTTCCATCCTTCCGAGGTGGGTGAAATGAGGACCCAGACTATGGGGGTGATATGCTGACTCTGTAAACCGCTTAGAGAGGGCTGAAAGCCCTATGAAGCGGTATATAAGTCTAATTGCTATTGCTATTCTTCTTAACTCCCCACGGAGAACTTTAAAATGGATACCGTACGCAAGGAGAGAGAGAAAATGCCCTCTACTGGCTGCCTTATATAAATACCTCCTAAAGCGGTAAAGACATTTGGGGACCTCTTCATAGTCTTCAACTGGCTATACCAGGGGTGGGCTGACGTCACCGCCGGTTTGCAACCCAAGTGCAACATGCGCTGTCCTTTGTAAATTGTTATGCATGCATGATGCACAGAAACAATTTACTGTGAACTGCGCACACGCAGTCACTAAAATTCAAAATGGCCCAAGCAACAGCAAGGGAACTGGTTTTGGAGGGGCGTGTCATGCCTGGGTTGCTGCTGGTTCTGCGACCCAGTCCTGGATTCCGCAACCGTTTTGACCAAACCGGGCTGAACCGACAACAACCCATCTCTGGGCTATACCAATACTGATTCATCTTCATTGCATCAACCCTACATTTCATCAGTTTTACAGTTACATCAGCTTCACAGCTGGTCAGCTCTCAAATCTCAATACTTTAACAGATTGTCTTGATTAACAACTGCCACCGCTGCTCATCCTGATGTGGTTGTTAAGCAGCGCCTCAGGAGTGGGGGAGGCTAGCATAGGCCCAGGCCTGCCTGACTTGGCCCTCTCAAGGCTTCCCCTACCCCTTGAAACATACCAGGCTCCTCTTACTGCACCTTGGGGTCCCCCTCCCCACACATACCCATAAATGTGGCAATGTTGAATCTGCTCCTTCCCCATAGCCATGAATGTGGCAATGTTGCCGGATGCCCAAAATGCAATCACAGGACCATAGGTGGGCAGGTAGAAGACTGTCAGAACTTTGGATTCAGTTTCTTTTTTCAGATTGGGCATAACTTTAAACAGTCACTAAATGACAAGTCATAAGCCGAGTACTACCTGTAATTGAATGAAGTGTTGCATGTTTTATTTCAAGAATATCCACTCCCCTGGTTGGCAAAGGGGAATTCAGAAAGGGCCTTGGGAAAAAAAAACACTGCTATAACTGATTCACTGGTTCACTATGTATTATTTGAACTCAATCTGCTCTGACCTAGGCATCGCCAGCATCACGAAGCCAAGTCCTCGTCCCGATAGAGCCCTTTTATTTAATTTACAGTGACTTCCTCTCCAGCAAAGTCTTTCCTCTCCCACAGTCTTTCAAGTTCACAATTACTGACCTTTATCAGACTTGGAGAGTGGCCAGGCTGATATCTCTCAGATGCCACAATACTTGGCAAGAATGCAGGAATGAACTAATTGTCTCCTGCAAACACCCCTCCCCTTTCTCTCCTATTTTATTCCCTATGGGAGGGGCCATTCACCATCCACCTGTGGCCTTACTCCCAAGTTGACCCTTGTTCCTTAGCTGTTCCCTTTGTCTGGCAAATCTGCATGCACACACTGGGAACAGGCTCCAGCTGTTCGTCTGCCTCACTGATGTCTGACTCTGAAGGCAGCTGATAACTGTCAGAGAGCCCTGGACCCATCTCTGCCTCCAACACAGAGCCCTCATCGGATTCTTCCCCAGACTCCAGGACTGGCCCATGTTCCTCCCCAACTCCACACTGTTCGAGTCTGCTGTCAGCTCTCCTGGCCGTTGGTGGGCCACAACACAGTCCTCTTCATTTGCTTCCAGAGATGTTTCTTATCCACTTAACAGTGATTAAATCCATGCTGCTGGCCAACCTGCTCCCAATGAATCTAGCCACCTTTGACAAAAACTAATCGATAAATAAAACTCGTGAAAGCCTCCATTTTCCACTGGCCAAGTCCAAAGCTCCCAGTAGACCTTCACGGTGCAGTTCCTCTTGAATGTCTTCAAC
The DNA here is from genome assembly GCF_009769535.1 of Thamnophis elegans. NCBI lineage: Eukaryota > Metazoa > Chordata > Lepidosauria > Squamata > Natricidae > Thamnophis > Thamnophis elegans. Next base: position 119,926,939 of record NC_045544.1, on the reverse strand, counting down.
TAACTCAAAGGTGGGCTTCAAAAATTTCAGCAACAGGTTTTCTGCCTGGTTGCTGGGTCAGTGTGGCCACGGTGAGCATGGCCTAGTTGGCCTCCTGCACCACGGCAGGGGGGCATTTTCACCTTCCCCAGGCTCCGGGGGCTTTCCTCAAGCCTCTGAGAGGGCAAAAACTGCCTCCCCTGGGCTCTAGAGGCCCTCTGGAACTTCTGGAAGGCCCATTTTCCCCCTCCCCAAGCCTCTGTGTGGGCCCTGCACTTACTTTGCATCCAAAACGGACCATGAGGAGACTCCTGGGAGGGGAGGGGAGGGCCAGACAGGGGTGGCATTTGGAGGTTCTCTGAACCGGCCATAACGTTAGTTACAGGTTCTTCTGAACCTGGGCGAACCATAGCCACCCACCCCTGAACTAACTCTCCTGGATTGGACACTCAAGGACTTTCAGTCCAAAAGGCAAAACAAACAAACAAAATATCACTTATATGAGCTGTTAGATTCGTAGTGAATTGAAGAGGCATGAGGCAGCTGAGGTAAGTAGAACAGCTATTTATTCAATAGAACAAGCAACAACAACTATGTGCAGAGATTCAGCACCTCGCCCTGCTTGACAGCTATTTATACTAGAGCTGTCAAGCAGGGCGACCAACAGGAATGCTTAGATAGCCCGTGCTCAACCAGCCGCACCGTAGCCAATCAGGCGCGGCTGAACTGTTGCCGGCTGCCAGTCGTAAGTCGAGGACTTTAGGACTGGTCGCAAGTCAAGGTCTTAGCATGAGCCTTCAAGCACATTCAAAGATTCCCCCTCGTATTTATTAGGGTGTTTTGATTCTCATGATTGTACATTTCTTAGAACGGTGCCCCCCCCCAACCTTTTGAGCACCAGAGACCGGTTCCGTGGAGAGAGGATTTTCCAGAAACCAGAGGTGGTGTCTGTTTCACATGTTGCCTGCATCCCATGAATGGGGCTTTGCTTGTTTGCGTGGCCCAGTTTCTGGCATGCCACAGCTTGGTACCAGTCTACGGACTGAGAGTTGGGGACCCCCGTCTTAGAAGATATTCTGATGCAGTGGTGGGTTTTAAAAAAAATTTGAACCTACTCTGTGGGTATGGCCTCCTTTGTGGGAGTGGCTTGCTGGCCATGTGACCTGGTGGGAGTGGCTTGCCGGCCATGTGATATATATATCTCTCTCTCTTTCCTTCCTTTTGTCTCTCTGTCCCTTTTTCCTTTTTTTGTTTCATCTCTCTCTCAGTTTTTCTTTCCTTTTTTAAAATTTCTTTCTTTCTTCCTTTCTCTCTTTTTCTTTCTCTGTGTGACTCTCTCTCTGTGTGTGTGAGTGTGTGTGTGTGCGTGTGGCCTTCCGCAAAGCGACCAAGACTTGGCTGTTCCGGCAGGCCTGAGGCTGTTGATTTATCCAGCCCCATCCTAAGCTATGAATGTTGTGGTATTTTATTGTTGTTTTTTTAATTTTTGTATCCCCCTTCCCTTTTTATCTGTCAGCCGCCCAGAGTCTCTTGAGAGTGGGCGGCATACAAACCCAATAAATGATGAATGATGATGATGATGATGTCAGTGGTGGATTTCAAAAAATTTTGGAACCTCTTCTGTAGGTGTGGCCTGCTTTCCGGGTCCACTGGTGGAACCTCTTCTAACCGGTTCAGTAGATTTGACGAACTGGTTCTACCAAATAGGTGCGAACTGGTAGGAACCCACCTCTGTTCTGATGGCTTCAGAATCCAGGGCACAAATAAACTGAAACTGCTTCTGAAGTGCAGAAAAATGATCCATGTTTGCCGTGCTTTGAAGAAAGCAGAATGCTTCTAAATGTCGGTGAAGGAACAGAGCAGGCTGACAAGATGCAAAAACAAGTCGAGGATGAAATATAAGATGGTTGCCTAGTGACTTAATTGACTGTTTTTCCAGCATCCATTTTCTCTGAGATTAAAGTATTAAAACTAACTTGTTATTTCTAACCTCAACTACAATCTTGTTGATTACATTTGTTTGATAACTCAATTTATTCTTATCTTCCCTAGCCAGAATGCCCCATGGCCTATCTTTGCCTCATATCAACCTTCTTCTTCATAATCCATAATTTGATCATAATCCATAATTCTGAGAAATCAAAAGTTTTCTTAGGTGTCTTTGGTTTCAATATCATACCCAGGCAGTATAGAAATAATGAGTTTTATGGCTACTTATGCCTAAGAAAAATAAATGAGGTGATTTTATTGGTGACATAAAAACCCATTAGATGTCTTCTATTTACAGTTTAGTTGTTTGGACATTATCCCTCTTTCAACCATGAAAAGGACACACTTGTTTTTCTGACCTAGGCTTCCTGAGAAAGCATAAATCACAATCTTAGTCCCAAAAACCCTCTTTTATTTATACGAATTACAGTCATTCACAGTCCGCAAGGCTTCACAAACAGTCTGTGAAGATTCCAACAGATGTCTGCTCAAGTTGCCACAGTCTTTCAGGGGAATGTTGATAAGCACCCACCTTATCTTCCTTGAAAGGCTGTCAGAGACCTAATTGCCAAATGCAGAGCAAGGCCAAACTTAGCACAGAGTCAAACAGAACTTTTCAAAGCGTGAACCGACCAGATGAACTAATTGCTTCCTGAAAAAAGCTCACGTCCTGTTCGCTCCTCTTTTATGTCTTATGCGAGGGGTCAAACAACTCCAAGCCTTACTCCTGAGTCGACCCTGTTGTCTTAATTGTTCTTGCCTTCTGGCAACTCTGCGCACGTGCACACAAGAAACAGGCCCCCGCTGTTCTTCTGCCTCGCTGATGTCAGACTCCGGAGGCAGCAAATAACTACCAGATAGCTTTGGCCACCTCTCTGCCTCTGACGCTGAGCCCTCATCCGAACCTTCCCCAGATTCCAGGACTCGCCATGTTCCTCCCCAACCTCCTCACTGCCAACTCTGCTGCCAGCTCCAAAGGCCGCTGGTGGACCACAACGCTTGTGGTCCAGATGCATTTATGGCATTTCTTGTGGATTCACCATCTTACACTATGATAGCTCAATTAAATTCAAGCAAACACATGGCAGGTTTCACTTTAAAAAGACCAGTCATGTGTTCAAGATGGAAAGATAGGGTTAGACTCTAGCTTGAGTAAAGCTCTGCTACTTGTGACCACAGGGATTTGACATACAAATACAATAGCAGAGTTGAAAGCAACCTTGGAGGTCTTCTAGTCCAACCTCCTGCCTAGGCAGGAAACCCTTTACCATTCCAGACAAATGGCTATCCAACATCTTCTTAAAAACTTCCAGTGTTGGGGCATTCACAATTTCTGGAGGCAAGTTGTGCCATTGATTAATTGTTCTGTCAGGCAATTTCTCCTCAGTTCTAAGTTGCTTCTCTCCTTGATTAGTTTCCACCCGTTGCTTCTTGTAATGTTCATGTTGTTTTCTTGGGAAGAAAAGTTGTGTGGCACTGTCTTCTTCTGGATGATTTCCAACTTCCCAGCCTAACAGCCTTGCATTCTTCCTAAGTATCAGCTGCTATAGCTCTGACCCTGCTTAGTTGTTGTTGTTTTTTTAATATCAATAATAGCAGTAGCAATAGCAGTAGACTTATATACCGCTTCATAGGCCTTTCAGGCCTCTCTAAGCGGTTTACAGAGAGTCAGCATATTGCCCCCAACAATCTGGGTCCTCATTTTACCCACCTCGGAAGGATGGAAGGCTGAGTCAACCCTGAGCCGGTGAGATTTGAACCGCTGACCTGCTGATCTAGCAGTAGCCTGCAGTGCTGCATTTAACCACTGCGCCACCTTGGCTCTATCAACCATAGTTGACTACTTATTGATACGTATTATTGTAGTGGCAATGACAGTCAGTTACTTCAATCATTACATAGGGCAGTGAGGGCTAACCTTTTTGTTGTTATGGGCCAAAACCACGCGTGCACGCACAACAGCATGTACGTGTGTACCCACACCCATAATGCAATGCATGCATGATACCCCATCCCCTGTGCATTTGCATGCGACCCCCTGTTCCCCCCTTTCCCCTTCATGCATGCGTGTATGACCCCCACCCCACTCTGTTTTGAGCCTAGCAGGCCACCCTGAAGACTCCTGGGGCCAAAAATTGGGCGCGGAGGGGGGCACTGTTAGGTAAGCTCCCCGTTGGGAGAGCGAGTACATTCAGCGAAGCATAGTGAGAGTTGTGTTGGAGAACACACAAACCAGCATACAGAGACACTGCAGTTTAAATAGGCTTTTACTTTCATGGAAATAGAGGTATCAGAGTCCATCAAACAGTCTAAATCATACACGGATAAGACTATCACTCATCAATGTCTTTCATTTAAGAGATAATCCAAATAACATAGTCCAGTATCATATAAACAGTCCGGTACACAAAGTTTGCTAGCAGTTGCAAAACTTACAATAGCTCACCGCACTTTCTAACAGCCAGCTTCAAAAACACTTAGATTAGATCAGCCCAGCATCTAACAAACAGAGAGTTAACAGTCATTCTGGCTCCCTCTTATGGCCGATTGAGGAAAACAGCAACCAATCACATTTTACAGTATGATTTAAAGAAACACGTACAACATTGTTACATGATTTATATATTGCCAACCCAACCGTTAGATTATATTCCTAACAGGCACTGCCCCCACTCCCACGCATATGCATGCGACTCCTCTGACCCCCTGCGCATACGGGCATGTCTCCCGCATGCACCCTGACCTATGCGCAGCAGAGATCTGAAAATTAGCTGGCCACGAGAGGCTGAGTTGGGGCAACAGCTCGCATGCGGGTTCCAAGTGCCACTTGTGGCACACATGCCATAGGTTTGCCATCACAGTCATAGGGTAGCATTAATGTTAATCTCTGCTTTAAAACAGTCTTCATTTTAATGTTAACATCATCCTGGAAAGTATGTTTATTTTTTTATTAAAATATTTTATTGTACCTTTCTGTCCTATAAAATCCACACTCCCCTCTGGCAGGTAACAAGCTCAATTCAAAGGTGTAACATAAACAAACACTTAAAGCCATAATCAAACGTAAACAAAGACTAAGCAGCAAAAAAAAACAAAAAACACCGAAAAAGGAGACAGCCAAGAAGCTTTTCGTTTAATTTTAATATTTTGAAAGAGGAAAAACAACTGCAGTAGTTCTGCAAGCTTATTGGAACAATGAACAAGCTGATTTGTGCAAGGTGTTTTGGGCTTTAGCTGATATTAGGGTTTCTGTTTAAGTAATTTAAATTTTCAACACTAATTACAAGAAGATGCAAAATCTATAATAATTAGAAGGAAGGAGCTTTTTTTCTGTGTTGGAAGTTGCCGCTGGAATTCTTTTTTTTTTTTTTTTTTTTGAGACAATAACTCCAAAAATTTATGCTATTAAACTGGCATAACCTCTGTGTGCAGAAAAGTCTTCTATTAACTGCTGTTTGACAGAAATCTGCCTGGAAGGAGAAGATATAATGTGGACTCCAAAAATTGACTAACAACAGGGATACAGGATAACCAGAGCCTGACATTCTCCCACTGATGGAAGGCAGTCCAAGTGCATAATGCATTAGCCCAAAACTTTGGGCACAAGTTCTTCCTTCCATCAAAGGTGATCTGGCAGGAAATAATACCTTAAAAATGGAAAGGTGTAATTGTTCTTTCTTACCCCGTTCCATCATCACTCGTTCTCCAGATATCCAAGTGATGCTATCCGTTTTTACAGATACTTTAATGTGATTCATTTTATAGCTGAGCACAAATGTCTTTTTAGATGGAGGGGTCAATGAATGATTTCTCAACATTTTTTTAAGGGAAGGAGGCTGGATTCCATCTTAATGGTGATATAAAAAAACCGCATTTGATGTCTTCTGTTTACACTTTAGTTGTTTGGACATTGACATTAATTGAGGAATAGGTCAAGACTATTTATTGAATAATCATAGTTAAGTGTATTTTGACTTCTGAGGCCAAGCAAGGTCAACAGTGTTGATATTAGTGGTTTGATCTGTTGGATTATGTTAAGAGCTTTCTGCAGGGATAAGCAATCTATTTTCCTTATCCGGATGTTGATAGGCTGCAAGTTCCTGCAACTGCAACCATTCTTGGGCAATAATAAAAATGTCAAGAGTTGTTCAGCAAATTTTAAGAAGAGATTGGACAATCATTTATCTGAAATGGTATAGGGTTTCCTAAATGGTATAGGGTTTCCTGAGCAGGGATGGGACTAGAAGACCTCCAAGGTCCCTTCCAACCCTGTTATTCTGTTCTGTTAAATTTTGCAAGTTAAACATTCCCATATCCTGAATATCAGAAAAGCTACCCGTCACTTCATTCATTCAATTAAATTTGTTTGCCACCCATCTTGCTGCAAGGTGATATTGTGTGTGTGTGTGAGAGAGTGTGTGTGTGTGTGTGTTGTACATACATACACATACATACACACATGTACATATAAGCACACATACATACAGGTAGTCCTCAACTTACAATCACAACTGAGCCCAGAATTTATGTTGCTAAGTGAGAAATTTTTTAAATGAGTTATGCCCCATTCTACGACTTTCCTTGCCACAGTGGTTAAGTAAATTACTGCAGCTGTTAAATTAGTAACTGAGGTTGCTAAGTGAATCTGGCTTCCCCATTGACTTTGCTTGTCAGAAAGTCACAAAAGATGATCACGTAACCCTGGGACACTGCAACCATTGTAAATAAGAACCAGTTGTCAAGCATCTGAATGTAAGTCACAAGCCCACGGGGATGCTGCAATGGTCTTACGTGTGAAAATTGTTGATAAGTCACTTTTTTCAGTGCCGTTGTAACTTTGAATGGTCACTAAATGAACTATTGTAAGTCAAGGACTACACATACATAATATATAAAATCACAGTAAAAATACACATATACAGTAATTACTCTTGCATTTCATAGAAGAGAGTTATCTCAAATACAAATTAGCTCTGATAAGGAATTGTTGGTCCCTGTTCACTGTGAAATATCCCAGGGATAAATATGGAAGAAGAAACAGCTGAATAAGATCAGCACAATTCAGCCAACTGGAAGAATCTCACACTATTCAGGCCATAGAAAGCATCAGTGCTGATTTTTTTTGTGTTCTTTCCTAGTTTAAGCTTACCTGCCGGGGATGAATTAATTTCTCTGAGTCTATTTTACGATTTTCTGCAGGTTTGCTCTATTCTGCCATCCCACTCTCCTGAAATTTAAAACTAAAATCTGATTCCAATCATCCATGCATATCCTATTTGCCCTTTCTTTTTATATCTCCTGCGTCTTCTGAATCTTTCCTCAATCTATACCGGGGATTGTACAGAGATTCAAAAAGGTTGAAAGAACCAAAACCTGTGAGAAGGAACAAATTCCAGAAAGGAGTTTTCATTTCCTGAAAAAGGAGCAAATTCCAGAAAGGAGTTTTCATTCCCTACAAAATGAGAAAATTCCAGAAAGACGGAAGGAAGGATAGAAAGAGAAAGATGTATAACTTTTTTTATCCTGCCCAAGAATATAACTGGAGCCCTCTAACTCAGGCATCTAGTCCACCCTTCTATGACAGATGGAAGCCAACCAGATAAATTCCAGATGTGGACAGGAGTTCTCCCTGTTCCACAATTGTGTCAAACTGAATTAAAGATTGCTACTGGTGATCCAAGAAAAAGTAAATCACTACCAAGATTATTAGCCCCTGATAACTCATTCCTCCATGAAAAAGCCCAGTCTCCTTTCAAAACTTTAAATGGATGGCCAACAGCAATTCATTCAAGGGCAGAAGATGCATCACTTTTATTCTTCATTGAATAAAGAAGTATTTCATTTCAACAGTCCTGACCATCAGACTTTTATTTTCCAGGGGCAGAGGTGGTATTCAGCCAATTGTGACCAGTTCTAGAGAACCGGTAGTGGAAATGTTGAGTAGTTCGGGGAACCAGCAAATACCATCTCTGGTTGGCCCCACCCCCATCTATTCGCTGCCTCCCATATCCCAGCTGATCAGCTGGGTCTTCTTCTGTTGCCCTGAACAGGAGAACAGAGCTGGAAAGCAGGTTAGTGGGATGGGGAGGGAATGGGGATTTTACAGTATCCTTCCCCTGGAGTGGGGTGGAAATGAAGATTTTATAGTATCCCTGCCCTGGAGTGGGGTTGCAATATTATTCTGTTGCCACATTCACCAAGCCAAGCCAAGCCAAGCCATGACTACCAAGCCACACCCACAGAACCGGTAGCAAAAAAAGAATTGAATCCCACCACTGTCCCATGGGTGACTTTGAGTAATAATGCTGTGAAGAAAGGAAACATCTCTTCACTCCAATTTTTTTTATACTAAGCATGATTTTGAATGCCTTTCTCATGACTTCCCTCATCTTGTAGCAGGAAGGGAAGCAAGTGAAAACACTGATTACATGACATGACTGCACAAATGAAATAAATGTTCATGTCCTATTTTTCTGTAATGTGAAAATCTTATGATTGTGAGGACATCCTTCAGAAGTCAAATAAATGAATAATAAATTGCATAATTAGTGTCACTTGTACAATGACATCATCACAACTTGTACCAGCTGCCTATACTTCTCTTTCTTCACTCTGGAGGAAAAAGCACCAACAATTTCTCATTTATCTTTTTTTAAGGCCCAACTTGCTATGGAAGAACATAAAATAACTTTTCTTGACAGCCCTGCACATTTTATTTTAGTGGAAAAGATCATTATACAACATTATATCATAAGTACCCAGAGTTTTATCATACAGGTCAACATTAGATCAATTTCACAATTTTCATCATTGACAGAATAACAGAGTTGGAAGGCACTTTGGAGGTCTTCTAGTCCAGCCTCCCACTCAAGCAGGAGACCCTGTACCATTTCAGACAAATGATTGTCCAAGCTCTTCTTAAAAACCTCCAGTGTTGGAGCACCTACAACTTCTGGAGGCAAGTCGTTCCAACTGATTTATTGTTCTCATTGCCGGGAAATTTCTCTTCTTGATTAGCTTCCATCCATGGCTTCTTGTTCAGACTTCAGGGGCTTTGGAGAATGGATGATACAATCATAGTTTGTACCTATGCATTGCAAGAATGATGATTGCAGTGTGGAGTATGTACTGACCTGGATGGGAAGGAGGAGGATGGAAGGGAAAAGTTTGCATAAGCTTTTCCATTCTTTTCAACCCAGTGGCATATTGGTAGAAAATTAAGTACAGTAAAGGGCACAAGGTTCTTGCCTCTCTGTCCATCAGCAGGATAACTTTCTGAAATGTGAACAGAATGAGACCAGAAGTGTTGGGAGAAGCTGGTAACAGAAAGACCAAGTTGAAAATTGGCTGCATCTGCAGTGGGATGAAGACAAAAGCAATCCCAACCCCTAAAAAAAATCTCACTTATGCATCTCTACGAAAGGCCAATTGGGTAGTGGATGGAATGCTGTTGACTGCTCCATTCTAAGCTCCCCTCCCTCCTTCATTCTGATCACACGACAAGTATGTAAAAAGTGCATACCCTGCGTTTGCTGTCTAGTGCAGGCATACACACAAACACAAGCAGGCATAATATAAAGAGCAAAAATCAAACTTATTACATTATTATATAAATAATAATACAATACAATACAATATTGTATTTGTATTGACAATACAAAAGGCCCCCCCCCCCCCTATGGCCACCATTGGTAAAAAGATTGGACAGATTTCCAGAAATCATTGTTCTGACCTAGGCTTTCCCCAAACCACAAAGCAGACTTCTTGTCCCGACAAAAAACCCTTTTATTATTTTACTGGGAATTCTGCTCATTCACATCCAGTAAAGTCTTTCAAGGGAGGATTCACAGTCACAGACCTTATTGGCTTGGCAAGCTGACAGGCCGATATTTGCAAAACTTGGCAAGGAGTCTCGGAGAATCACGAACCAATGAAGCGAACTTTTTGTTTCCTGCAAACTCCCCTCCCCTTTCACTCCTCTTTTATTTTCTCTGGAAAGGGGTCATTCATCAGCTACCTGTGGCCAAACTCCCAAGTCGACCCCTGTTCTTTAGCTGTTCCCTTCGTCTGGCAACTCTGCACATGGGAACAGGCTCCAGCTATTCATCTGCCTCACTGATGTCTGACTCTGAAGGCAGCTGATATATAAGTCTACTGCTAAGTCTACTGCTATTGATAACTGGCATACGGGGCTCTGGCCCCCTCTCTGCCTGCAACACAGAGCCCTCATCAGAGTCTTCCCCAGACTCCAGGACTGGCCCATGTTCCTCCCCAAACTCCTCACTATCCAAATCTGCTGCCAGCTCAGCTGGTCACTGGCAGGCCACAACAGGCTTGTTCTTGTTTCCAATGGGACGCTGGAAATAAATAATATAAAGGGGCTCAACATTCAATCTGTCTCTCTTTCAGCTCTCCAAGAACAGAGTCAAACAGGAACAGATAAGGTGATGGAGGAGATGCCAATATGTGTCTGAGACTTTCTGTAGGTCCTCAAGATGTGATGAAAAACTCAGAGCAAAATAACATTTGAAGGTATGTTTTTTTTACAAAAAAAGAAACTTCATTAAATAGACAGCATCTGGTTTCAATTTCCCATCCACCTTTCTTAGCATAACCACTCAGGTTATTTATGGCTAAAACTACCGAACTCTCGTATCTCCGTCTCCCCATTTCAAGATAAGGCTGAGCCATTTGTAATTCTAAACAGCAAATGACTGGACTTTTTTTTTCTGCACCGATGATGACCATGAATAAATTCATTTCAGCATGAAGGCTTCTTCATTAAAGGATTATAAAATCTAGTGGATTCATAGATAAGGGGTGAGGTTGTTTTGTTTTTTTTACTTCCCAGTCTACAGCTGTATGTGACTGGCCCAAAATCACTCAGCTAGCTCCCATGCCTAAGAAAAGACTAGAACCAGGGCCCTTCCATTCCTGAGGGCTATACTATTGACATAATACACATAATCCTTTAATTCTGCAAAGGAGGGGCAAAGGCCCAGCAGTTAAAAATGCTGAGCTTGTCAGCTGAAAAGCTGTCAGCCCATGTTCAAGACCCAAGTACCACGTGCTGGGGTGAGCTCCTGTTACTTGCTCCGACTCCTGCAAACTTAATAGTTTGGAAGCATGCAAAAATGCCTCCAGATAAATAGGTACCACCTTGGAGGGAAGGTTACTGCGTTCCATGCAGGGGTGGTATACACTTACCTTCCCTACCAGTTCACAAATGTGAGCACCTACGCGCATGCACTTTTAGCAGAAAAGGAGCCTAAATGGGATGCCATAGAGCCAGGCGCGGGTGGGTGGAGCCACCTGCGATTTCCGCTACCGGTTCAGGTGATCCAGTCTGAAGCGGTAGTATACCACTCTGGTTCCATGCACCTCGGTGTAAAGTCATGCTAGCCACATGACCACAGAAGCATCTTTGGAGAATGCTGCCTCCCTCAGCTAAGAAACAGAGCACTGCCCCCCTAGAGTCGGACATGACTGGACAGGGGAAAGTTTTACCTTTCTACCTTCTTCCTACTTTATGGTTAAGGAATGGCTTACTGATCAGATACTGATGGTGATTTTTCCATGAATTAGGATGGCAGCTGGCTTTTCTCTGACTGGCCAAAGCTTTTATCCTTTGTCCTCTTAGGCTGTCTGTGTTGGGTAGACAGGATTCATAGCATTTCCTCCTCTTCAGATCTTCAGAACATTTCTCCAGATTATTCCCCACAACTCTCTTTAGTAATCTTCTCTAGAATTGCATAATGAATCAGTAAGGCTTTAACAATATAGCTCTGTTTAATACAGATCATGTTTACCTCTTATTTTCTTCTTTATTAACACCACAGATCTTCAACAGCAGACTTGTCCATGTCCATATCCATTCATAACCAGCTGTTACCTCCATTCTCTCCCTTTTCCTTCCTAGGGTTCCAGACATATTTTTAAGACTCCACTTCTAACACCAGCACAATGGAACCTCCTCTTTTAGAAAATTATTCTATGAAAAACAAAAGTAGCAAAAAAAAAATTTATTTGAGTTTCTGTCTGGACATGTGAACAGCCAACAAGAAGATATAGTTGCATGCAGATTATCACAAAGCAGAAGAAAGATTGGATTTGAAACTGGGTCTGATATATGGCTGGCAATTGTAAAGAAATATATAGATTTTCCCCACAGTGCAGCCCTATAAGTGAAGCAGTCAAGCAGTGGTTCTCAACGCTGTCAACCACCTCATTTTTAAACCTGGTCATATAACTAACGGGTGTTGTTATCACAAGTTTGGGAAGAATTCCAGGAACCATAACGAACATAGTTTCCTTACCTGTTTGGCGAAGGAAAAGAACAAAGAAAAACATTTCAGGCCACATTTGCAAATCAATGGATGTACATTGGCAACCCTTCTAAGTCCTATGGTGCTGCCTGCTGTTATAGGGAGTATGGGAGATATATAGTCAAAATAACATTCCTTTCTCAGACAGGCAAGGACATCTTGCCCTGCAAGACTAGGAGGCATCTCCAGTTGGGATGGTGCCTGATTGGGCCATGTGATGGACATGTGGGTGCTGGGCAGGGACTTGGACTTTGATTTGGGTGGGGAAAACCTGGAAGCTTTCAGATTCGGGTTTTCCCAGAGGTGCCAATATGACATCTCTAATAAAATGGGACTTTGAGGAACTTTGAGTCTTCTTTTGTTGGGGGTGTTACTTGGAACCCTGACACCTGCTTTGGCAGGGGAGAGATAGCAATAGCACTTATACACCATTTCACAGTGCTTTACAGCCCTCTCTTAGCCCTAAGAGTCAACATATTGCCTCCAACAATCTGGGTCTTCATTTTACCCACCTTGGAAGGATGGAAGGCTCAGTCAACCTTGAGCCTAGTGAGATTTGATCTGCCAAACTGCTGGCAGCTGGTTATCAGCAGAAGTAGCCTGCAGTACTGCACTCTAACCACTGCGCCACGGCGGCTCTTTGAATGAAGAAGAGATGCATGAAGAACCAGGAATCTACAGTATGTCAAAAGTATATAATCCCAGCAAAATCACCAAAGATGTGAAAGTCATCCTAGTTGCACAGCTAAAGCAAGCAATCACCTATATTGGGCAGTAGTGATAAAAGCAGATGCTGGAGGTAGATAACCACTTTAGCAATAAAGGCAAAGGCTTGCACTGATTTCATATGTGCAAGAGAAGAAGACCACATATATAGACAATATAAATTGGTTGACAATATATTGCTGGATGATGGGCCCTCAGGTCAAATAGCATCCAACATACTAGGGAGGAAGAGCTGAGGATCATTCACACTATTGGAATGTTTATGATGTAAATAGATTACAGCCACATCACATTGCTGGTTTTGTTTTTTAGGAAAATAAAATGAAGCGTAATTCTGCAAAGACAGAATTACAGTAAGAAGCTGGAACGAAAGAAGCATGAGCATGGAAAAGCTCAGAATAGTGAAGGATGAAATGAATATTGTAGGCATCAGCATATGGAAAACTGGACTGCTGATGAATACTTTCATTCAGTAAATCATAGTTACTATTCAAAATATAAAGGAATAGTGTTGTTTACATGGCTGAGAGGATACAGCCAGATTACTACTTATTTACCATGCAATCAGAGTGTCAGGGTTACAAATAGCATCCAAAATTAAATCAGAGTCCAAGGCAAAGTATTACTCAAAGTTCTGATTTATTAAGAGAGCCATGTTGGCACATCTGGGAAAACCTGAATCTGAAAGCTTCCCGGTTTCCCCATCCAGTTGAAAGTTCATCTTGCCCCCACACCCACAAGTCCATCACATGGTCCAATCTTCCACCCATCCAGTTCCGGTCAGGTGCAGAGGTGCCAAGACAAAGGATGACCTTGGCAACCTAGAAAGGAATTTTATTTGGCTACATAACATTTGACTCCGTACCATCCCCCCTCCCATTTTCCCATCATAGAAAATGCATAGTAGAATAATGGAAAGTGTGGCAGGCCAAAGATCCAAAAGGAATATGGCTGCAGGCCTGACACAGAGATCCAATATTATCAATTAGACTTCATGGACAACTGTTTAATTTTGTGACTACCCATGTTTATACTCAAACCACTGGTGCAGGAGAAGAAGAGTTGATGATTTTTATGATCAAATTCAATTTGAAATCGACAGAACATGGAAGGATGATGTGTTGCTTTGGGTTAGAAAGTGGACTACCAAGGTCTTAGTAAAGGATGTTAGAGCACTTTAGAAGAGACAAGAACCAGCATTACAATGAGCTCTGTAAAGAGATCAAAGATGGAAACAGACATGGAGAAACAAGGAGAGCCTTCCAAAAGATCTCTGAATTCTGAAGGAGATTTCTGCCTGAAATTGGTTTGCCAAAGGATGCCAATGGATAGACAGTAATTGATTCAAAGAAGATCAAACAGAAATGGAAAGAGTATACTGAAATTCTGAACAGAAAAAAATGTCAACATCCAAGACATCTTAAAGAACCTATTGTAATAGAAGACGTTAGATCAGTACTCCAGTCATTACCAAGCCTATGGTGAAAGATTTGATGAAGAAAGAAGAAATCTCCTTTTGTTTTTCCTTTTTACAGGGCTAATCCTGTAGGAAGGCAGGAAGGAGACATTCTGGTATTGTTTCTAGCCTAATCTTTATTGCCCTGCTTACAGAAACTGCCTCTCCGGTTAACCCTTATTACATTGTGACAGCTAAGGTGAAGCGCCCATCGATGTGAGTGACGTTGAGTTGACCATGCCCACCCAGTCACATGCCCACTGAGCCTTGCCTACCCAGCTGGTCATTAGGGCAGAGAACCGGTTGTTAAATTATTTGAATCCCACCACTGTGCCAGATGTTCAAGCTGGTTTTAGAATAAGTGAAGGAACACAAGTCATTATTGCCGATGCATGCTAGATAATTGAGAAAACAAAGGAATGCCAAAAAGAAGTCAATATGTGCTTCATTCATTATGGAAAGGCTTTTGATTATGCTGCCCATGTTAAGGTATAGAATGTCTTTAGGAAAATAGGAATTACCAAACATCTCACTTTCCTCAAGGAAAATTTATACAGTTTTCTTCATTTATTCAATCGATATGATGAATAATCATTGAAGGAGGCTGGATTAGAAGGTAAGCAGGGTTTTAAAATGGAGGAAGAAATATAAATAACCTGCACTCAGCTAATAATGCTACTCTGACACCATATGCATATAATCTGCAAGTTCTACCAATGCAAGTCAAGAATACAGTGAAAAATGGAATTAAGAAGTCAGGTAAATGAGGATTTAATAGCTGCCAGCTGATGTAAGATTGTAAGCTGTAAACTGTAAGCTGATTCAATGAGGATGATTCAGCAATACATGTATCGCTAGTTTAAGACTGGTAGGGTGGGGATTCTGGAGAGATGTCTATATATAGGTGGCCATTAGAGGGTGTTTTTCTCTCTCTCATTGTATCTCATTTCTCTCCTTGTGTCCGTAGCTGAGTGATAAGGGATTTATCTCCATGTATATATGTATATATAAACCACTATTAATTGTCTAAAGGCTCTGTGTGCTGGGTTTTACTCATAATAATAATCACGTTGCCAAAACTCTGACATAAGATTAAAGAACGAGAACGTAGAGAAACCATAATAATAAGATTTTAAAGTAGGTAGATAGTGTCTACCTTTAAGGATTGACTACAGATGGTCCTCAATTTACGACCAAAATTGAGACCAAAAGTTCTGTTGCTAAGTGAGACATTTGTTAAGTGAGTTTTGCCCCATTTACTACCTTTCTTGCCACAGTTGTTAAATGAATCACTGTAGTTGTTAAGGTTGTCAAATGAATCTGGCTTTCCCATTGATTTTGCTTGACACAAGGTCACAAAAGGTGATCACATGACCCCGGGATACTACAACCATCAGAAATATGAGCCAGTTACTCATACACCACACATGTGGTGGACTTGTACTAAAGCTAAAAGGTATTGGACTAAAATTCACATGTGGTTGGAGAAAATGATACATAAACACATAGACTTAAAACCAGAACTTTTTTTATTGGGAATCATACCAGAAACATACAATAAAGCCTTGAAATATTTGATTGTAAATGTTTTAACAGCTTGCTAGAATTGTATTTGCAAAAAAAATGGAAAAATGAGAAAACACCAAAACAGGAGGAAACTATTCAGAAGATAATGGAATGTGCCGAAATGAGTAGACTTATATTTGAAATTAGAGAACAGGAGGATGAGCAATTTTATAAGGTATGGGATTTGTTTTACCAATGTTTGGATAAAAAAAACCCGGAAATGAAATTGTTTATTAATGTACTACCAGAAAGTTATAGTCATTGTTATGAAAGTTGTTTTTTTTTTATTGTGATTTTTTTATTGTGATTTTATTAATATTTATAGGCCGCCCTTTTCCCTGAGGGGACTCAGGGCGGCTTACATAAAATGGGGAAGGGAGGGTACAGACAATAGACACAAAATAGTACATAAAGATAAAATAGTAAACAACATTCATTCATCATTCGGGTGGGGGCAGATTATCTTTATCCCCAGGCCTGACGGGCTAGCCAGGTCTTAAGGGCTGTGCGGAAGGTCTGGACGGTGGTGAGGGTACGAATCTCCACGGGGAGATCGTTCCAAAGGGTCGGAGCTACTACTGAAAAGGCTCTCCTCCGTGTGGTTGCCAGTCGACACTGACTGGCAGATGGTACTCGGAGGAGGCCTAATTTTTGCTATGAAATAGAGTGTTTGATCATGTGATATATAAAGGACAATAATGTATTCAATGTATAAGAATGGGATGATTTGAATCCTATGTATAATTGTAAGTATTGACCATGTTATACTGGAAAGATTTTTATATGTTAAATGGACTAATGATGATGTAATGAATAATTGATACATATATGAATTGAAATGTTCAATAACTACTTGGATTAGCAATGGGAAACTATTTCTGGAGTTGAATATGCCACACTGTAAGTATTGTATACTCTACAGATGATTAATATTAGCGGTAACTTGAACACATAATGCTCAATGATATGGATGTATTTAGTTATGTTTGATGGATAACCAGTGATCATTATTTTTAATTGTAAAAACTGTTGCACAAGTTTGTAACCAAACGACAGGTTTGACGAAATTGAGGAAAGTTTTTTATATGAATTGTTTTGTTTTTGTTGGTTGTGTGTGTGTGTGTGTGTGTGTGTGTGTGTGTGTGTGTGTGTGTGTGTAAAGAAATATGAGCCAGTTGCCAAGCATCTAAATTTTGATCACATGAGCCTGGAAATGCTGCAAAGGTCGTAAGTGTGAAAAGTCACTTTTGTCAGTGCCTTTGTAACTTTGAATGGTCACTAAATGAACTGTGGTAAGTCGAGGATTACCTGTATTAACAATTAAAGAATCAGCAGTCGAAAATACACCGTAGAGCATTTGTTAGGGTAACAACGAAGGTCTGGAAAGAGATTTGGATGTTATGTGTTTGTATCTACAAAGATCAGAATTCATAATGTTTTCCTTGTGACACCAACACCCAAAATTTAGTAAAATTTTGCTCTTTTTCCTTTCCTATTCATTCCACGTTAACTTTTCCTCTGCTATGAATGAGAAGAACTACTTTCTGCTTCAGAATTATTTGGGATGGAGTTACATCTGAACCAGAGGTGGCATTCAGCCCGTTCTGACCAGTTCTGGAGAATGGGTAGCAGAAATTTTAAGTAGTTCAGAGAACCGGCAAATAGGCTGGCCCCGCCCCCGCTGCCACCCAGCTGATCTTCTTTTGTTGTCCTGAACAGGAGAACGGAGCTGGAAAGCAGGTCAGTACGGTGGAGAGGGAATGCGGATTTTGCAGTATCCTTCCCCTGACATGCCCACAAAGCCACACCCACAAAGCCACGGCCACAGAATTGGTAGTAAAAAAAAATTGAATCCCACCACTGATCTGAACTTAAGGCGCTTTTTCCTTCCCTTTTCCCTTTGATTTCTGTCCCATGATTTCCAGGACTAATTGAAAAGATTTCTGGAACTCCATAAAATCTTGGGGCAACAAATAGCTTACCCCTACCATAAATGGTTAATAGCATGGGCTCAGCCCTTACTCCTGCAGCAACTTCTAATAGAGGAAGTCTGTTTGAATAAAATGAACACTGAGCAAGAGGCCACACAAGGTCACAGATTCCATTTGGTGCAAACAAGCACACAACACACACACACACACACACACACAAACTACCACCCTGGACAAATTTTGATGCTAGAAAGCTATTAGTGCCAGAACGTTTTTTTACATCTCACTCTGTTTTTGCCTTTATTTATGACTCCACTGCTGTTGCAATTATACATCCATAACATGCATTTAATACCCTGCCTAACTAATCCAAAAAGGGCTGTGCTGTAATTTTAGCATAAATTAAATAGTTCAATAAATCAGTTCCACCCCTCATCTCCCCCCCCCCTTCCCCCAGGGCTTGCCATTCTGATGCATTGCATGGAGACTCCCAAAAGGTTTTCTGCTGATAAACAGTTTGTCTGGGGACTCTCAGAAAGCATACAATACCCTACAAAAGGAGGTGGAAAATCTGGGTGTCCTCTAAAAAATTGGGGTGGAGTAGATCTGCTGCGGCCCACTAATTCATAATCCAGACACAGGAATGAAGCAAAGTGCCTCTGAGAACAAACAGGGATGTTTTCCAATTATAGGCTGAACATAATCCAAATCCCTCAAACTGCCAAACTACCGAGAATTCTATGGAATTTATAGAATGGTGGGCCCAGTGCGGCTCTGCTTCCACCTCTCAGTTTGGAGCTTAAAGTGCGATTTGTATGGTACATCCCTGTGCTTGTAATTACCAACCTACCAAGCCTGCCCAATCATGATCCAAAGGATGTGATGCGGTGTGGGAAGTTATCATCCAGCCCTCTCCCAGAAAAATGAAATATCCTAGGAAATATTGAAAAGGCAGAATATTTCTCTGGATGTGAAAAGAAACATGTCTTAAAAGACAGAATAGTTGCCTATAGCTTTCTGCCCATCCCCAGCTAATGGGCCATTAAGATGGCCAGGCTAGCCCACTTTACATAATAAAGACTTCTCCTCACTGCAGCTGTAGGGATATTACTCAACTGACCACAAGGCAACTGAGAACTCATCACAGCCTAGAGAGTAGCCCCCTGCATGGCACCATGGGAGTCTGACAACCAGTCAGAATACATTTCTTACACAGGAACAGGAAACAGAGAGGTGGGACTGAACAGGATATAAAAGCCTAGCAAGCCCCTTCCTCAGCCCTTCTCTTCTTCTCCATCAACATTGAAACATGTGATCACCTTTTCTGTACAGGGCTCAAGCCATGTGGCCCTGTCCAACAATAAACCATCTTTCCAAGCAGCCTCCATGTCTCCAGTGTCTTCTTCCCCACTTGGAGCTGAACCCAGAAGGACATTTCTTTCAACAGCGGGATAAGAGATGAATCCATACAGTGGCTGTATTCACACAATCTGTTATCGCTGGGATTGTGTGAACCCAGTCCATCTGGTTTTATGAATCTGTACAGTGGTGGGATTCAAAGATTTTTACTACCTGATCTGTGGGTGTGGCTTGGTGGGTGCGGCAGGGGGAGGATACTATAAAATCTCCATTCCCTCCCCACTCCAGGGGAAGCTTACTGCAAAATCCCCATTTCCTTCCAATCAGTTGGGACTCAGGAGGCAGAGAATAGAGGGGGGCAGGGGCAGGTCAGAGGTGGTATTTACCGGTTCTCTGAACTACTCAAATTTTCCGCTACTAGTTCTCCAGAACTGGTCAGAACCTGCTGAATACCACCTCTGAATCTGTATACTGTAAGAACCCTAAAATGAAATTAATTCAGGCATCAGATTAAGCATGTTGTGAAAGCAGAAGTGAGAGCTTAAAATATTGGTAAGTGTTAAGCCTAGCCCAAGAATAATGTAACACAATCCAGCTGAACTTTCAGTTCTTTATTTGCCTACACCATATAGATTGTTAACCCTGAAGCCATTTTGGGAGCATCTTCAGGGCTGCCACAGCTATGCTGGTTGGAGCTGTGGGAACGGGAGTGGGGGTATAGATAGCTAGGGACTTGTAGTCAAAATAAAATTCTTTCTCCTGGGAATTAAGGACCTTCTCACCCAGTGCTGGGGAGGTACATACTGAAACAAACTGGCATTGGGGATGTGACTGGTTTGAACCCTGTGATGGACATGTGGATTGGGGAAAAGAACTTTGATCTTTGGGACAACCCTGACCTGGATGAATGAGAATCTCATAGACAGTAAGCCCAGTGAAACAGGAAGCCAAAGTAAATGTTATTCATTCTTATGGAGCCCCTGACTCAGTGGTGGGTCCCTACCGATTCGGACCGGTATGGTGGTTTGACAGCCTGGGTCACTGGAACCAGCAGAGACCCAGGCCCCAAACCAGTTCTCCAGGCAGCGCCGTAAATACCACCATCTTGTTTTTTGCTTCTGCACATGCTCAGATCAATTTTTATTGTAGTGGGCATGCGCACACAGCGCACATCAAGCAAGCATGCAGTGTGCCCACGAGAAAACCGGGAGTAGTGCCTGCCAGAACCCACCCCTGCCCTGACTCTCTACTTTCAATGTAAACAGCTATCTAAGCATGGCAGTCCTGGAGAGCTATGCCAGTCTACCAGGTCACCTTTGAATTTTCCTCTCTACTTGCAACAGTGAAGTCTGAATGGGAGCAATCACCGTTTATCTTTTCAGCTCTGAAGAAACTGAAAGCTTCTTGGATGAGAAGCGAAATGTCTTCAAAGAAAAACCAGGAAGTTCAGTTGTCTCTTGAAAAAGCACCTTTGGGACAAACCTATCTGTTATTTAGGGGAAACAGTAATGATTGCCTGGGACAGCTTCTACAAAGGAAAACATTGTCCATTGTATTTAAAGTCTGCTGAGGCTCAAATTATCCTACTTCAGACAATTATGTGACAACCCAGCTCTCTGAAAAGGCTCTAATGCTGAGAAACATGGAAGGAAAAAAGTGGACAACCAGCATCAAGGTGATGAGTGCACCGTTGCAAGACCTAAAGGACCAGGTTAAAGACTGATCATTGTGGAGAAAATCTATGTGATTGTTGAGAGAGTCAGCATGGCACATAATCAATCAATCACTCAAACTGAGAACCATTAAATCAAGGCTGCTCTGAACTTTCTTATAATTATCCTGAGTTTCCCTGTGCTTAATTTGAATGGATGATCCTGAATTATCTGGAGAGACTAAAAATTATATCCATTTTCTGTGTCATGTGTGATTTTACATACCTCAGTCATGTTTCTCTATTCTAAGCTACAAAGCCCAAAACATTGTAGCCTTTCCTCATAGAAGAGCTGATCTAATCCATTCCTTATTTTGGTTGCCCTAATGGCTAAATACCTTCTGGAAGCTCCAAAAACTATTCTTTAAAATAGATATAAACAAATTTTAGGTTTCATAGACCTGCTTCCATTTTCTGTGGGGGTTGGTTTTTTTTTATAGAACCCTCTGATCTATCCACTGGAGTATGTCTGGTACAAAATGTACTGTGTTTCCCCCAAAATAAGTCAGGATCTTATTTTCTTTTGACCCCCAAAATAAGTACTTGGCCTTACTTTCAGGGAGGTCTTATTATTTTTGAGGTGCAGGAGGTGGCGAATGTGGTCACCTCATGGCTGCTGCTGTGTTGCAATATTTTCAGGGGAGGGTTATTTTAGCACATGTGCGCAAAAGCCCGATTGGGCTTATTATTTGGGAAGGTCTTATTTTCAGGGAAACAGGGTATACATTTAGAAAGCAAGTAATTCTGAGCTCAGGTACTTATTTGTAGTATTAGAAGTGAATGGAGTTCACAGTCTGTAAAAAATAGCCTCTCCCAATTTCTCTTGTAGCTTTTTTTTTTCATTATTATAATTTAAAGTGGAAGCAGTCATTTTCCTATACATTTTGAAACAACTGATGACTTCCTGCTAATCACCCAGAAATGCATCTTTGGCACCCAACCTATCTCCTGACTGCCCTGCTCAAACAGACCATCCATGATTGTTTCCCAAAGGCGTCTGTGATCCACAAAGCAAGAATAGAAATCACAAGGAGAATAGGCAGCTGTTTTGATTTGCTCTCATTGGCTGCTCTCCGCACAATGCTGCAACTATAGATCATAGCAGCATTGTGCAAAGAACTATTTGCATAATCATTATGCAAATCAAAACAGATAACCAAACTCAATCTGCTTTCAAGTTTCTGGCTCTCTTTCTCTCTCAAAGAGTATTTGATTATTACAATTATGTGGCTCTGAAGGGGCCAGTACAGAATAAGCACTGAATGAAAATGAAAGGAGGGGAGGGCAGTTCTGCTGCATTTTCCACCAAGGTCCCAATAGGCGAAGTTTTCATTTTCACTTTGACTTAGATAGAGCATGAGCATGTGGATGCTCATCCACACAGCATCATTGCCTTCCTGCCGTCCTTGAAATGGGACAAAGTTATGTTAGGTCGGGTTAGTGCTCTCTTCTCATCCTTTCAAACTTCTGCATGGCTTCCAATACCATCACCCGTGGTCTCTTGCTGAATTGTCTATCAGGATTTAAGATTGGAGAACCTATGTCTTCCTCAGTAGGTGGTTTCAGTCAATGAGTGTGAGAGGTTGGCTGAATGGCCTTTTGATAATATCTATCATAGATGAAGTTTCTGAGGGAAATGGGGCTATGGTGTCCTCAGAATACTAATGAAAGCCAATGTCAACTCACAAAGCATCCCTGGCCTGCTCTCGAGTTGCCATAGGCAAGGGGGAGGGGAAAGCAATGAAGCAACACATCAGCCAAAGACAGAAGCACATTCCAGACATATCTTTCTCAAGGTTGTCTCCCAGGGTTACCCACAGCAGCTGGAGGGGAGTGATCTCTACAACCCGCAAAATTCCTTTGTTGGCGAGTGTGATTGATGACACATGGGGGGGGGACATGGTCATGATTAGGGCCATAAATTATGTGGGGTCAGAGTTGGCTTTACTTGAGTAGTGCCGACATGGAGCTCCTAATAAATAACTGGATTTTCTGAGGCTCATGATTTAATTAGGGTATCCATCAGAACCCTGACAGCCAGCTTTATCACCAACGGCCATAAGGGAGATTCTGGCAATCTCTTAACCCAGTCCCTGGAGGCTATAAGCGTCTGGATGGGAGAAAACAGGCTGAAATTGAACCTGGGGAAGATGTATTTGCACTGTGGATTCTTATCGCTGGATGAGTAGGAACTATGGATGAAAAAGCAAATTTGCATTTTGGGGTCCTTTGAACTCAACCTCAGCTGGAAGAGCAGGTAGAAGCCATAGATATGATTTTGTTCAAATTTGGCTTGTTTGCTAACTGCAACCCATTGATGCAGGAAGACCCAGCAACAATAACTCATGCTTTCATAAACACCTGGTTGGACTACTGCAATGTACTTTATATGAAGTTGCCCTTAACAATTACACAGAAACTACATCTGGTCCAAAATGCATAATTCTGCTTATAACATTTGGAGCAAATAACACCAATTTTATGGATCCTGCTTTAGTTGATAATCAGTTCTGGATATAATTTAAGGCGTTGGTGTTGACATATAAAGCCCTTCATGGATTCAGTGCTTGGGACAATCTGCTTCTACTAGAATCACCCTGACCTGTCAGATATTGTAAAAAGCAGATGTTTGAAGTCCCACACATTTGTGGATGAGGGAGAATGAAGTGAGAAGGAGTTCTTTTGAGGGGAGGGCAATGCTAATACTTTCAAACAGCCTCCATGTGGTGATTAGATTCAGCCCTCCCTAGTGTCAAGAAATTCTGAAAATAGAATACTTAAGTTAGGCATTTTTTTTTAACTTAAACAGTATATCACTTTTATTTATATTTCTCGTTCTTCTTTTTCTGTGTTCTTTTTGGAGTTTTCAGTGCAACAATTGATGCCCCTACCGCAGTGATGTCAAACTGTCAGCCCATGGGGCCAGATGTGTCACACGAAGGCCACGCCCATCCTGACTCCGTGAAGGCAGAAAAAGTTGCGATAGGTCACAATATGTCAGGTGACATGTTCTAGTTTGATTCCTGTGCCTTACAGTGATGGGGAAAAGTATGAATTCTATATGAAGAAGTTTCTTCTGCACTGGCTCACTAGCTAACCCAGAAATTGGAGGTTCTGTATTTTGGAGAGCCATGTCTTTTTTTCAGAAGGCTGGAAATCAATCACATTAATATATATGCTCCCTCCCATATTTGGGCACACCAAGTACTTTGACATAACATTTAAACATTTCCTTGGCTCAGCTGATAAGGGAGGAGAGCTTGTGGCTTAGAGGCTAATACAACTGCCTAATATGTAAAAATAGCCCAGGTTCAAATCTCAGTAAGGGTGTGGCTAGCTGATGAGAGCTAAATAGCTTGAAATAGATCTATACTAGTCTCCCTTTATTTATTTATCAGCACAAATGCAACACAAAAATGGTTTTCTGCCTGGAAGGCTCCTAGGGTGGAGCTGAAAGGCAAAAAGGAAGCAGTATGTTCCCTCCCATATTTGGGCATACCAAGTGCTTTGACATAACACTGTGTGTGTGTGTGTGTGTGTGTGTGTGCGTGTGTGTGCGTGTGTGCATGCACATGTGCACGCGTGTGTGCGCTCATGTGCATTATGTTATTTGCAGCACTTGGAAGAAATCTAGCCTTGAGATGAAACAAAGCACATACACAAATAATATTCCCCTCTCCTATTCTCCAATGGTAATTAGTTTATGAGCTTCATTACTGCTATGTTTGCTTTGGCTGATCAGTGAGAGTATTGACACTGATAGGTCTGTATTTGGTCTTACCTAGAGTCAATATTCCTATTTCTGAAGACATAGAGACCCACAAACTGCAGGAGAGAGAAGTCATTTTCTCCTGCAGCCACATTACCATTATTGATGAGATACGGCAGTACCTAATCCATGTTTGTGTGAGAGAAAGTGTGTTTATTGACATATGTCCAGTGGTATTTTGGAAGATCACTAAGCATATGTCCAAAAAACAATGTACCCAACCAAACCATGGACCAAGAACTGCTTTGCAGGCTTCACCAGACCTTATTGGGAAGCTTTACCCTTGAGGGTGAAGAGTGGGTAATGTTCAGGGGTGGGCTTCTCTGCCTGGTTGCTGGGTGATGATGGGCGTGGCATAGTCGTTCTCCTGCACCATGGCAGGGGGGTCATTTTCGCCTTCCCCAGGCTCCAGAGGCTTTCCTCGAGTCTCTGGGAGGACAAAAACTGCCTCCCCAGGGCTCCGGAGGCTGTTTCCAGCCTTGCAGCAGTTCCTGGAGGACTATTTTTCCCCTCTCTGAGCCTCCGCATGGGCTCTGCACTTACTTCACATCCAAAACGGGGCATCCTGGGAGCAAGGTGGAAGGGGCAGAGTTGGGTGGGAGGGCTGGAGCCGGGTGGGAGGATGGGGTGATGTGGGTTGGTCAGGACCTGTCAGGGGTGGGATTTGGAGGTTCTCCAAACCGGCGGTAACGTTAGCTACAGGTTCCCCCAACCCCTGGTAATGTTGCTTCCCCCAATTCCCTGAGGATAGTCCTGGCCCCTAACATTCTCTATAGGGGATAAATGGCCCTCTAAAGCAGGAACCAGGGAAGGAGCACATGCATGGGACCTTTAGTTGACCAGTAGAAGTCTCTGTACTTAACCTTTCCTCAACCCAAGGAGCTGGATATGGTCCAGGTAACCAAGTCTGAATCAACAGGTGATGGAAATGCCTATTTTAACACTAGAACAGGAAAAGACAAATATAAGCTGCCTCTCTGTGCACCGGGATTGAATGGAAGATAATGTCACCTGTTTCTGTCTTCCTGAAACAGTTAACAAGGTATCTGCTTGCCACAGTTAGCAGACCATGTTGAGAAACCCTGAGATAAGCTTACATTGTCATTAGCTGTTCTGATATAAAAGCAGTATTTTTCCCTCTCTCCAACACCAGTCAAGGACAGCCTCAAGGTACGTGAAATCTGTTAATGTTTCGCCACTGTTCTCTTGGAAGTGAAGTCAGGTCAGAGGTATGCTTCAGGAGTATTAGGATGGGAACACCCCCCTCCCTCTCCCAGCCCTTATCCTTGCCACTAGCAGTGAATTTTCCTAACTCCTTTCACACCCATCTCATTTCTGATTTTAATATCAGCTTCTCTTCAGGCTTCAGGGGGAAGAAAAAGGAGAGGTAACATCCGCTACTTTATTTGCAGGAAATGGATTTACCAGTTTCCCTGTCATTGTTATTTCATGGCACCACCTCTACCACCACCAGTAAGAAAGAAGTTGCTCCCCAACCAGTTTTTCCAATTTTCCTGATCCACAAAATGTAATTCATAGGTTTCTGTCAAGCCGGCCTCCCTCAGCAACCAAGAAAGAAACCACTTAACTCCATTTTGCAGAATTAAGAGTACTTTTACTGGTTATGAAAAGATAGCGGGCTAAGCAAAGCAAGATCTGAGGCAAAAGCGCGCGAAATCATACATATCAATATGTGTCCAACCCTCTCCCCCCCCCCCCGGTAACCCTCATCCCACTGTCCAATCTGCGAGGTGGCGCAGTGGTTAAATGCAGCACTGCCGGCTACTTCAGCTGACTGCAGTTCTGCAGTTCGGCTGTTCAAATCTCACCGGCTCAGGGTTGACTCAGCCTTCCATCCTTCCGAGGTGGGTAAAATGAGGACCCGGATTGTTGTTGTGGGCAATATGCTGACTCTGTAAACCGCTTAGAGAGGGCTGAAAGCCCTATGAAGCGGTATATAAGTCTAACTGCTATTGCTAATCTGCAAATCCCTCAAGTGTCATGTGGGTTTCATCTTCAAGGAGCATCATCAGGTTGGTATGCAGGATGGTTGGCCTTGACCAACACCAAGCACCAATCTCCAGCATGTGCAGTTGACGGTGAGACCAAAACTCCCTTTTCACAATCTCTCCTGTACTAAACCTTCCCCTCCCAAATACCAACCCCCCACTCTCTCCATTTCAATGGCAGACGAAAGCAAATAGCGAAGCAGAGGCTGACAGTTTCTCAACTGTTGTAACTTTAAGAGGTATGGACTTCAACTCCCAGAATTCCCCAGCTGATTCCTCCAATGGGCAG
This sequence comes from Thamnophis elegans, assembly GCF_009769535.1. Lineage (NCBI taxonomy): Eukaryota > Metazoa > Chordata > Lepidosauria > Squamata > Natricidae > Thamnophis > Thamnophis elegans. The sequence goes on along the minus strand of NC_045544.1, from coordinate 119,899,830 downwards.
CTCTTACTCTTATGATGTTCTTCCCAATCCTTGAACTTCATGTCCTTTAGTTGTTGATGGCAAATATCAAAAGACTGAAGGCAAATATACGTGTCCCAGGATAATGTTGCAGGATCCAATCTGGGTCAATCTCTGGGATCAGAGTAGAGGTGGTATTCAGCCAGTTCTGACAGGTTCTGGAGAACCGGTAGCAGAAGTTTTGAGTAGTTCGGAGAACTAGCAAATAGGCTGCCTCCCACCTGATCTTCTTTTGTTGCGGTGAACAGGAGAACAGAGCTGGAAAGCAGGTTAGTGGGATGGGGAGGGAATGGGGATTTTGCAGTATCCTTCCCCTGCCACGCCCACAAATCCACGCCCACAGAACCGGTAGTAAAAATGTTTGACTCCCACCACTGGACCAAAGGCTTAGTCTTCTGAGCTTTTCGATTTGTGTTAGAGACCATCCTCAGGGAACTTCTCTCTACTGACATTCTGGTAAAGATAAATTCCTGGAGGATGGGCTTCATCACAAGTCTGAAAGTTTGGAAGTCTAAATCTTTGGTTCTGGTGAAACATCCAGATTGGCTCCTACACCAAAAGATTCCTTTCCATTAACATCTCTGCCCGTGTTCTCCCATGACACTGTGGAGGAACAACCTGTCCTGCTGTATTGAAAAAGAGATACATTTGTGGTCAGAATAATTCATCCATTTCCTCAATACCTGAATTCCAAAATGCTAAAAATACAACTTACCTAAACTTACTCATCGTGTGTATAAAATCAGCACTCCAGGTTACCAATGGCTCCTTTTCACCGTATGCCTTTCACACATTTTAATTGCCATATGTTTGTTTTTACAAAGAATATATTTAGAGAGAACTATGTTGGCCCACTGACAATTTTAGCTGGATAAACCAGAAATGGCTATCAGGTTTTTTTTTAATTTTCCCACTTTGCCATGCCACTTTTTACCCTCTTCTTCATTCCATCTTCACTATTTTGTTTGCTTTGCTTCATTTCTTGCTGTTTTTCTGACTTTCTCCTGCCTTTTTCTTCCAGAAGATTGTAGTTGTATATAAATTTTTTGTATTTTAGTGTTCTCTGGAACTTTCCATTTTTCTTTAGGAATGCACTTTCTCAGTCACTTATCAGGGCTCAGAGCTTTCAGGAATCAGAAGTCTGAATTTGTATGGGGGTTTTTTGGGGAGGGGGGAATCAGTGTTTTGGAAAATCAAGGAATAATTAAATATTATTAAGATTTTAAATAAAGATGGGACAGCGATCCTGATGGGCGGTAAGGGAGGTGTATCCTTAACAGCAGCAACAATAACTATTTTTTTTTTTAAAGATTTTATTGGTAAAAAGAAAATACAACATCCATAACTTGTAACAAACAATACAACTACATTTCGCGATATTCCCATACTATCAAATCATTATAAACATCAAAGGTTAGGTATCTTTCCCTCCCTCTTTTCTTCCCTCCCCCCCTTACTTCCTTCTCCCCTGCCTTCCCTCCTTTCTTTCCTCCTTTCCTCCTTTCCTTCCCCGTCCTTTCTCTCCCTCGGTCCCCCCCTCCTTCTCACATACCTTTCCTCCTTCCCTGCCTCTTTCCCTCCTCCTTCCTTTTAATCTCCCTCCTTTCCTCCCTCCTTCCCTCCTTCCTTTCAACTCTCCTTCTCTCTTTCTTTCCCTCCCTCTTTCCCTCTTTACTACCCTCTTCTCTTCCCTCCCTCCTTCCTTCCCCAGTTTTTCCTCTTTCTCCTCTCCTTCTTTCTTCCCACCTTCTTTCCCTTCTCTTCTTTCTCTTCCTCCTCTTTATCCTCCCCCCTTCTTCTGCCTTTCCTATTCCTCTCCTTTCTCCTCTCCATCCTGACTTCCCTACTGCCCTCCCTCCCTCCCTTCTAACCTTTATTACATTTGCATGTTTTCCTCTGCTGAGGACAACCTGGTTTTCTTTCCCTTTCCTTGCTTGAAGAGGCAAGGATTATAAGTCCTCTCGCCTCATCTAAAATGAAGTTTGATCGCTAATTTTATGCAGGTAATTATAGCGGATTTCCTATCAGCTTTTTAAAGTTTTCCCAACATTGTAGCGTAACAAAATTGCTCGACGGTGGGTTCTCGCCCCTGATACATTTCTCCTTTCGTTTATCTCTCAGTTGTTGTATATTGTTCATTTGAGTTATTAGTTTAATCGTATTAGGTTAGTCAGCTATCTCTTTTTATGTCTAGGTCTTTACTGACTCATCAAGCCATTTGTATAGCTTCTCCCAGACTGTATAAAAGTCTGTGTCTTCTTTGTCATTAATTCGCATCGTCAGTCTGTTCATTTCTGCTAGTTCTAAAATTTATTCATCACCATAGTGTTGGTGGGGGCATTTTCACTCTTCCAGCACTGTGCGTAAACAATCCTTGACGCTGTCAGAGTATGGACTAGGAGGTATTGGTCAGATTTGCAAATTTTTTGATCTATTATTCCTAATAAGAAAGTTTCCGGCTTAAGGCATAGTTTAATTGACAGGATTCCATTCAGCCATCCTAGTATTTGCTTCCAATATGCTTTGGCTACCGGACACGTCCACCACATATGGTAGTACGTGCCCAGCACCGTTTTACATTTCCAGCATATGGCCGAAACTTTTGAAGACATTTTCGCCAGTCTTGTCGGTGGAAGATGCCAGCGGTAGAACATTTTATATATATTTTCTTTATAGGCCGTCGACTTTGTCAATTTTAGGTTCCATTCCCAGACTCTTTCCCAGTCGTCTAGGTCTATTGTGTGGCCAATGTTTTGGGCCCAGGTTACCATGACTTCTTTTACCCTTTCTGCTTCCATTTTTCGAATCAGTAAGCAGTTGTATATTTTTGAAATTAATTTCTCATCTGGTCCAATTAAAATTTTATCTAATTCCTGGTTCTTGTTCTGGAAGCCAGGTTGTGCTAGATCGAATTTGTGTTTGTTTTGAATTTGGAGATATGGCCACCAATCAATGTTATTCCCTTATCAGCCAAATTTTCCCTGGGGTTTAGTTTGTTTTGGTCGTCTAGCAGCTGTTGGTAGGTAACAATTTTATCCAAGTTTACCAAATTCGGGTATATCAGGGCTTCCGTCGGAGATATCCATTTAGGTAGTTGCGTGTAGTATCTCCTTCTAATTTCGAGCCAGTCCTTAATCAATACCCCCCTTAAATGGTGACTACTAAAATAATTGTGGATTTTATTTCCCTCGCACCATAGGTAGTTATGCCACCCGTATTGCAGGTCGTGGCCCTCTATTGTTAAGATTCTTTATTAGCTAACATTACCCATTCTTTTATCCACATAGTTGTTGCTGCTTGATGATATGTTTTCCATTCCGGTAATCCCATTCCCCCTTGAGTTCTTTTATCCTGCAGGTGCATATATTTATTCTGGGCTTTTTACCATTCCATATAAAGTTTCGAATCATTTTGTCCAAATCATTATAAAAATTTTCCCCTAGCTTGACTGGTGCCGTTTGAAATAGGTAGAGGATTTTTGGCAGAACATTCATTTTAATTACTGCGACTCTTCCCATCAGTGATAGTTGTAGTTTTGACCAGTTTTTTAAGTCCTTTTGGGTATTCTGTAACAACTTATCATAGTTGTCTTCTTTTATGGAAGAGCATTTCGCAGACAGCCAGATCCCTAAATACTTAATTTTTTTAGTTACCTTTAATTCCATTGCTTCCTCTAGTTCTCCAATCTGGTTTTTGGGGAAGTTTTTTATAATCATTTTTGTTTTTTCCTTGTTTATTTTTAAACCGGCCACACACCCAAAGTTCTCAATGTCCTTCATCAAATTCGGTCCTGAAAGTAAGGGGTCTTCTATGATAAAGACCATGTCATCCGCGAAGGCCTGTACTTTATATTGTTCTCTTTTTATGGTCAAGCCCCTAATTTCCTGATTTGATCTTATCCGATTTAAAAGGACCTCTAGTGACGTAATAAATAGTAGTGGGGAGAGCGGGCACCCTTGTCTAACACCCTTTCCAATTTGTATCCTCTCCGTTAGTTCCCCATTGACTATAATATTTGCAGATTGCCGTGAATATATAGATTCTATAATCCTAATAAATTTATCGCCAAATTTCATCATTTTTAGTTGAGTGGTTAGAAAGTTCCAATCTAGGTTATCAAAGGCTTTCTGAGCGTCGACAAAGATTAATGCGAGTTGTTTCTCGGATCTTGTTTGATAGAATTCCAGGGTATCAATTATTATTCTTGTATTGTTTCTAATATGTCTTTTTGGGAGAAAGCCGTTTTGATCCGAATGTATACTCTGATTTAATATTATTTTTAGTCTTTCCGCCAATATTGATACAAAGATTTTGTAATCTGCATTTAACAGGGATATGGGTCTATAATTTTGGACCTTGCTACTGTCCGCCTCTTCCTTTGGTATTAGGGTGATGTAAGCTTCCCCCCATGATTTTGGGACCCTACCATTTTGTAATGCCTCATTACATAGTTCTAATAGTTTATCTTCTATGGTATTTTGAAGTTTTTTATATATTTCCGACGGAAGCCCATCCGGCCCAGGTGTTTTATTGTTTTTTTGTTTTTGAATGGCCTTTTTCAGTTCTTCTTGTGTGATTTCTTTATCGAGCATCTCTCTCATCTCCTCCGACAAGACTGGAAGCTTCTGCTTTATAAGGTATTTTCTAATGTCTTGTTCATTAATTTCGTCTTGTTTATATAGTTTCCTATAATAGTTCTGTACTATCTTTTTCTTTTCTCCTATTTCTTGTTTCAAATTCCCCTCCTCGTCATACAGTTGTTTAATAATTCTTTTGACCTTCTCCTTTCTTATTTTGTGGGCCAACCATCTCCCAGTTTTATTTGCATGTTCAAAATAATTCTGCTTCATTCTCTTAATGTTTTGTGCTATTTCCTCTTGAGAGATCAAATTTATTTGGTGTTTAATTAACTCTCCTTTTTCCCTGTGTCTACTATTTTCTGGCTCTTTCTGGGTCAGCAGTTCCGTCTCTCTTAATTCTTTGTTCAGTGTATTAAGTTTTTCCCTGTGTATTTTGTTTCTTCTTATTGTATAGGCTATGGATATTCCCCTCACAACTGCCTTCATCATGTCCCAAACATTTTGTATTGAGGTCTGCTCTTTACCGTTTTCTTTAAAGAAGTAGCCCAATTCCTTTTCTATTTGTTGTACAAATTGTTTCTCTTGTAGTATGTTCTGGTTTAATGTCCACCTGGCTTTTATCCTTGCCTTCCCTTTCCATTGCCATAAGACTGGGTGATGATCGGCCCACTTGTTGGTTATTATTTCAATATTTACAGTATCCATGAGTAGCTCCGAGTTTGACCAAACCATGTCGATACGGGACCATGAATTATGTGGATGGGAGTAAAACGTGTACTGTTGCATCTTGTCATTCATTGCTCGCCAGACATCATAAAGATCTAAATCCTTCACCATATTTACATAGGCAGACGGTAGTTTCCTTCTTGTGCTTTTCTTGTGAGTACCCTTATAGTCCATCTTACCGTCTGCAATAGCGTTGAAATCCCCTAGAATACATATATTTTGCCACTCTATTTCATTTATCCTCTTATATAGATTAATATAAAATCTCTCTTGTTTTTGATTTGGGGCATAGATTCCAACTAGTAAAATTTTTTTCCCACCATTAATTATCTCCACCATTAATACCCTACCGTCTTTGTCTGCATATATTAATTTGGGGTTCAACCATTCTTTATATACATTACAATTCCTCTTTTTCTGGTTTGTGCTGACGAGCAGAATGTTTTACCTAGTTTTGGACAGACCAACAGGTTATTGTATTTTTCTTTAATGTGGGTTTCCTGCAGACAGATTACATCTAACTTTTGTTTCACTAGATCCAACAGTACACGTTTTCTTTTGGAAGTTATGTTAAGACCATTTACATTTGCTGATAGTACATTCGTTTCCCATTCTTCAATTCCCTTACACGTTATTCGCTTTGAGGGCGCCTTTGGATCGAGTCTCGATGGGTGACCTTGCTCTCGGATCTTCTCTGCCATATCTCTCTCGTTCTCTGGCCTCTCCTGGCCCCCGCCCCTCTGGTGAGTGTCAATTATAGTGTCCTCCTGTCTTAAAAGTCCTTCTTTATTAAATCTCTCATCGTCTGCTAGTAAAAGTTCCTGGAATTCTTGAGCTTTCGCCAAGGTGTCTATTCGGTATTTCTTTTCCCTCCATGTTATCAGCATTCCTTCTGGAAGGAGCCATCTGAACTGGATTCTGTCTCTGTTTAAACGTGTGGAGAGGAAGTTGTATTTCCTTCTCTTCTCTCTGACTCTCCGTGGAGTCTGTTTTAAGATGAGAATTTCTTTACCTTTGTATGTTAGAGAGTCCCCTCTTATTGTACTTAGAATGTCCTCTCTCAGCTGTCTTCTCAACACCCTCACATGGATCTCCCTCGGAAGCCGGTGGCGTCTCGCGAAGCCTGTATTGACTCTATAGGCTTCGTCCAGATCATTAATAACCTCTTTTTTCGGCCTGCCGAGGACTAATCCCAGGATTTCTCCAATCAGCTCCCGGAGGTTTTCATCTTTTGCTTCCTCCACGTTTGTAGTCTTAAATAATATGCTGATTGCTCTAATTCTAGCTGGAGGATGGCCTCCTCCAGGCTTGAGTTTATAGATTCCAGATTGTCCTCTACTTTGTCTATCCTTTTTTCCGCTATTTCCGTTCTCCCCTTAACATTTTGGATTTCCTGCTCATTTTCAGCAGCGCTGTTTGTATTACTCCTATGCGTTCCTCAATTCTTCCCATATTGTTTCTTACTTCATGTATTTCATTCTTTACTCCCTCCAGGCCTTTGGTGAGACTTTCACCCATCTTCAGTATTGTCTCTTGTAGGGAGTCCATTGTTACTTCCTGGTCTTGCAGGGTTGGGGCTGCCTTATCTCCCGTTTGCCTGCCCTCAGGGGACTTTTCCCTCACCGGGGTAGATAGGGGAGTTTGCTTTTTACTCCCTTTAATTAAGTTACTGTTTTGGTTGCCATTTGCTTTAATTCAGCTCTTCCCCTTTAAGGTGTAAGCCTAGTACCTTCTGAATGCTGTTTGGGTAGTTATACAGAGCCCGGGTACATACAGGGTAATTAAGCTGGAGCAGGACTGTGAAATATAGGCTCAGTTAATTCTCTAGTATCTGGGAGAGTCAGGAAGAGAAACGTTTCAGCGTGATACGACAGGGTGCAGGAGAGGCCAGAAAGTATTTAGAACTCACCCATCAATCTCTTCCTGTTGTCAGTGTAGTGTTTTCCTTCTGCTGTCTCTGGCTGTAATATGACACCACGTACTTCAAACCCTTGTGATTAAGCTTCTTTCCTTTTCCTTTTCCCAGGCAGGCAAATCCAGCTGACTGCCTTTCTCTTCTTAGTCTGTTAATCCTCAAATTTAAATAGTCCAAAGCCTCAGTCTCCTTCTGTCCACTACGTCAATCAGCTTCACAAAAGTTTACTGTTTGTATTAATAGCCGCTGCAGATAAATGCGCCCACACACGTATCTGTATTTATTGCAGTAAAGTTGTTATCTTTTAGATTTAGGTTTTTAAGTCAGATCTTGTGATTACCATCATTCGATCCACTATGTTCCCCTGCAGTTGTCTCCCTTCCTTATTAGTGGCTGGCAGTCACGCCTTCTGGTCGGCCATTAATCAGCCGACCTCTTTTGCACGAACTCTGAGGGAGCCTCTTGCTTCGTGGGGGGAGATCGCCTTTCACCCTCCACTGCACAGAAGCTTCCCCTCTCCAAGGTCCTCGCACCTCGAAGGGACCTTGCCTATTACGGCCACGCTCGTGGAAAGACCGGCGAACCGAACAGAGAGTCTGTCAGCAGCTCGTTCCAGCGTGACGCCAGACCGGAAGTCAACAATAACTATTTATTGTAGCCCTTTACCAAGTCATGGTTAATTTAACAAAATACAGTAATTAGAAAAATCCATCCAGTAGAATGAGGTCAGAACTTAGCCATCAAACCAATAAAGCAACTTTACAGCAAAAACACAAACCAAGCACAACTACATATTTAGAGCATTAGTTCGTGACTACGAATGGTGAAACAAGCTTCCTACTTGACAACGGCTACTTCAGCTTCAACCACAATAATCCATGGGCAACTATTGATACAATCTCAGGTAAACCATTCCAAACTCGATTGCAGAAAAATATGACTTCAGCAACAGAGGGGGGTCAATGCCTGGAATGCTCTACCTGACTCCATTGTTACTTCCTCAAACCCCCATAGCTTCAACCTTAAATTGTCTACTGTGGACCTCCTCACATCATTCCTAAGAGATCTGTAAGGGGGCGTGCATAAGCGCACCACCAGCATGCCTACCCTCCCTGTCCTACTGTCCCCATTTATTTGTACTCGTTTGATGCGCTCATGTCCGTGTTTATACTTATGCCTGTTATCTCATACACATTTGACAAAATAAACAAACAAGCAAGCAAGAAAGAAAGCAAGCAAACAAACTAACAAACAAACAGATACAGACAGACAAACAAACAGACAAACAAACAAACAACAAACAATACATGATATTGTGATGCAAACTCTGCCCTGTATAAATTCCATGCAACATCACGATGCAAGTTCAAAGGGATGCAGTTGTTTTGCAGAAAGTGTGTTTTTCACTAGGAAAGGATGTCTATGGATGGAGAAAGAAATCAGGAATGTCTGCTGGGAGGCTATTGCAGTAATCCAAATGTGAAACATCCAAGGGAATGCTCAGGTTTGGAAGGAAAGAGAAGAAAATGAAGACCAACAGCAGGATAGATGGACAGTTGCAATGGTAATGAGTGACCTCTTGGAAGTCTGAAAAAAATAGGTTAGGGGCAGACCTTCATGGAGAAAATAGCCCATCGTGGTAACTTGATGGCACATAATCCATCAGTCAATGTTCAAGTTGCTCAATTGCTTTTGCTAAGATTATGTTTTGTTACAGCATTCATTTTCTTTTTTCTTTTCTTTTTTTCTGGCAGCATAAGGCACAGGATGGGAGTGTTGCAGTGGCCTAGAGGTGGAGCTCTTGCCTCACAATCAGGAGGTTGTGAGTTCGATCCTAGGAAGAGGTAGGTATTTCTTATTTCCTAGATATTTCTCTCTCTGGCATACGAGAATATATCTGCTGAACAAAGCTCCATAATGGCAACAGGAAGGCCATCTGGCCAATAAACACTCAACTCCATTCAGGTGCCCAGACTCCACCCCACAAGGGGTTATAGGGTCGTTAAAAGAAGATGATGATGATGATAAGGCACAGGATGGCAGGAAAAAAAATGTATCCTGGGGTTTATCCCTATAGTAGCAAACCCTGTAAAGTAGGTAGAGCCGAGGTGGCGCAGTGGGTAGAGTGCAGTACTGCAGGCCACTTCAACTGACTGCTAGTTCAGCAGTTCAGCGGTTCAAATCTCACCGGCTCAGGGTTGACTCAGCCTTCCATCCTTCCGAGGTGGGTAAAATGAGGACCCGGATTGTTGTTGTGGGCAATATGCTGACTCTGTAAACCACTTAGAGAGGGCTGAAAGCCCTATGAAGCGGTATATAAGTCTAACTGCTATTGCTATTGCTATAGACTGGAAAAGACAATCTAGTCCCAAAGAACAGAGAGCCCTATAAGACTTGAACCTCAGTCTCATGATTTCAAGTTGCTGATCTGGATCAGCGGTGGGATTCACTTACCTACAGGTTCACAAATGTGAGTGCATGTGCCTCATCTGTGCATGCACGGCACCTTCTGTGCATGTGAAGTGCTCACGCATTACGTCAGGGCAAGTGGGCGGAGCTTCCCGCAGCTGCCGCCACCAGTTCACCCAAACTGGAGAGCATCGGCTGAATGCCATCTCTGATCTGGATGCAACACTGTGTCGCTTCCATTGGCTCTCGTTTACATTCAACAGACTACAGAAGTACTACTTGTCAATAAACATCCCAATTTCCTATGAAATATTTCAGAAAGGAAGAAGCCAGCTGAGATTTGATTTGCTTCCTGCATCTTCCCTGGCCACAGCCGGATGGGATGGCTGTTCTCAAAAGCCATGTGCATTGCTTTCTCTGTGGAGGCAGGAGAATTTCAGGATGACTGCCCCAACCAACCTACTTTTATTTTATTTTCCAAGTTTCAGCAGGAAGTGGTCCAATGAATCTGGTCCCCTACTTGCAAAGTAAAAATAAAAATCCATACACAAGCTTCCAAGCCACAGTCCTAGCAAATTCACAGCTGAGCAGAAATTTATGCCAGAGCTTTCACAATGTATCTTCTGAGGATAAATAGATCACAACAATTTATTTGAATGCGTACACGGAGAAATGAAAACCAGCCCACACTCCAAAGCTGTTTAGAAAGAACAGAAAGACATCTGAGCCAGAAAGGGCTTCTTAAAATTAGCCACTCCATTTGGGCAGGGGGATGGAAGGAATTGCAGTCAGATTCTTCCGTGGGGGTAGTAGAGGGAAAGGGGAGAGAAATGTGACTTAACGTTCACCATTGGCAATGCTAAATAACTGGTTATTTCATTTAGCATGTGTTTTCCCTCCCCACCCCTCCTGACAATACTAATGCCGACTTTAGCTGCAGCTTCCCCCACCCCACTTTTTTGCATTCTCTACAATTTTCCTACTGAAGCCTTCTCCAGAGCATTTGATGAGGAATGGGTTAAACAAACAAACACGAAATAAATGGTGCAATGTAATTTTAGAACGATTCTGCAAAAGTTGCCTTTGCTTTAGGAGCAACGGTGTCAACTCAAGGCCCGGGGGCCAGATTCGGCCTGCAGGATGCTTAGATGGGGCCTGTAGGGCCATCCCGGAAATAGCGAAGGACCGGCCCACGGTGCTTCTGCCAGCGAAAACAGGCTCTCGAGCTCCATTTTTGGCTGCGATGAACAGAGCTCAGTGAAACAGAGCTCGGGAGGGCCACGCTTTTGCTGGCAGAGGGTTGCAGGAGGCAGTCTCAGCCAAAAACGGAGCTCGGGAGCTTGTTTTGCTGGCAGAGCGCTTGGGCTATCAGAGGTGTCACCGACGTGAGTGATGTCAAGCTGGTCATGCCCACCCCAGCCACGCCCACCCCATCCCCCATGGTCAAACGCAACCCTTGTTCGTCCCTCAATGAAATTGAGTTTGACACCCCTGCTTTAACGGAACGCTTAGCTCCCCCCAAAAAACCCCACCTGAGCTACCCCATCAGCAGACAGTTAGTGGAAAAAATCAGCAAAGAAAAAATAAATAGCCCACCATTTCTTTTTTTCCCCCTCCTGTATTCAGAAGACCATCACTTCCCCACCCACCACTGTCAGTATTGATAGACCAGGGATGTCAAACTCGCAGCCCACAGGCCAGATGTACCACGCGCTGGCCCATGCCCCCCCTGGTTTAGCGAAGGGGGGAAGTCGCGTACGTCATGTGACGATAACATGACACCCAGTGGTGTATTAACCATTATGCAGACTAACCACATGGGTTAGGACACCAGGCCCAAGGGGGCACCAAAGTTGAGAAAGAAAAAAACCCAGTGAAGATTTGTACAGCGATGTACAAAGAGTGGAGCACCAAGATTTGTCAGCGCTTAGGGCACCAGGAGCCTTAATCTACCACTGGTGACACCGCACACTTGACACCCCTGTGATAGATGGTAGAAGAATATATCTCTGATGCTCAAAAGGACTTTAGGAATCCTTTCCCCAGTTTTTAAGTAATAATTGTATAATGCACTTTAATTTGATATCAGCACCCTCCAGCTTTCCCCTCCTCTTCAGCTTTTTCCACCTGTCACTTCTCATCCTAAAAATGACAGCAGATTTTGTTTAGATATTGCATGGACCAAGTGATCACCAATGGGATTTTGCCTAAGAGGTGACATGTCCAAACCCCTCCCTGTCTTCAATTCCTCAGCAAAACTGTCAAGACTTTATCCAGCACTGTAGGCTTTACCCCTGAAATGCTCCATGCCAGTTTTAGAAACTGCTTCTATAAATTGTGTGATCATTTACAGTAGAGAACGCATTGCTTGCATTGGTGGAATGTAGTTGACTTCTGCAGTCTTAGCATACAAGTGCTTCTATGCTGGTATAATTACATGTGCTTGCCAATTTTAATTTTTTTTAAAAAAGAAATACTCCTTATTAGCTCAATTAATAAATCCGGTGTGCATATGTAATGTACAGTTGAGTTATTGTTTCCATTTAACTTCTAAGGAATTAATAAGCACTCTAGAGAATTCATGTTTTGTGCAACAAGACATGGGAAGAATAGAGTTAGTGAAATCAAACTCTGCTCTGCAGCTCTAGAATATTAAGCAAATCATGCTCCTTAGTAATGATCTGAAACAGAATCTAAGGTGACGATGCCCCTTTTTGGCCCATTAATTATTTTGACAGCCAGTTCCTATGGGTCTAGCCCATTGGGCTGCTCTGATGCTTAAACTATTGCACTATTATATGAAAAGAGCCAAATGTCATCTTCAAATGTCGCCACATCTTGAAATGGTAACGATTGGGTGATGATTGAGCATATTGGATTTGCCATTAATAACATGATGGGCTTTTCAGTGCTTTATCATTGCAAAGTCTGGGTCAAATAATCTCTTCAAGGTAGACTAGATTAGGGAATCAAAGACATGTAGACTAGGGGTGAATTCCTCCCGGTGGCAAAAATCCCTGGCAGCCATGCCCATGCCTGTCTGGTTGCCCTGTCCCCGCTCACCTCTTCCAGCTGCTCAACCCGCCCACCCAATCTGAAAGTTTCTCTCTTCGTTCACAAGCAGAGCTGCTGCAGCCAGTCCCTTAAGGTAGACCCAGGAAGGGAGGGGGAGTGGGGAACCAATAAAGGGAGCAGCAGCTCTGCTGTGAATGGACTCATCTCCACATTTTTTCCTACCGGGTTCTGTGGGTGTGGCTGGGCAGTGGTGTGGGGGGTATGTGACTGAGTGGGCATGGCCATGAAGGACATTGAGTTGGTCACATCCCACTCAGTCACAGGACCCCACCACCAAGCCACGCCCACAGAACTGGTAATAAAAACATTTGAATTTCACCACTGATGTAGACTTTTATTGTTTGGTTTGGTTTGGTTTATTGGATTTATATGCCGCCCTTGTCCCAAGGACTCAGGGTGGTGTACAACATTTAAAAAAACCACATATTATAAAAGTTAAAAAGAATTAAATAGAATATCCCAAACAAACCCAATTCGGATTAACAAAACATTTTTTTTTAATGATTAAAATTAACAATGATCAATAGTTTATTTTGTTTTGTTCAGGCCAGGCTGGCTTGCTGGAAAAGCTAACTTTTTAGGGTGTGTCGGAAGGACCGGAGGTCGATGAAGCTCCGGAGGCAGCTCATTCCAGAGGGAAGGTGCTCCCACAGAGAAGGTTCTCCCCTGGGGGTCGCTAGCCGACACTGTCTGGCCGATGACACCCTGAGGAGGCCAACTCTGTGGGATCGCACTGGACAGTGGGAGGCTACTGGTGGCAGTAAGTGGTCTCACAGGTATCCTGGGCCTAAGCCAATGGAGCGCTTTAAAGGTCATAATTGGTACTTGAATCGCACCCGGAGGACAACTGGCAACCAGTGCAGGCCGTCTAAAAGGGGCGCAACATGGGAGCACCTAGGTGCCCCCCAGACAACCCGCGCAGCCACATTCTGGACCAGTTGAAGCCTCCGGGTGCTCTTCAAGGGCAAGCCCTATGTAGAGAGCACTACGTAGTCCAGGCGAGGAAAGGATGAGGGCATGAGTGACTGTGCACAGAGCATCCCGATCCAGGAAGGGGCGCAACTGACATACCAGGCGAACCTGGTAAAAGGCCCCCCTGGTCACGGCCGTCAGGTGTTCTTCTAAACTAAGCCACGTATCCAGGAGGATTCCCAGATTGTGGGCCCTCTCTGAGGGGACTAAATTTCTCCCCCTATCATCAAGATGGAGCAAGATGCACAAATCGGGATGACGGAAACCACAGCCAACTCAGTCTTGGAGGGATTGAGTTTGAGCCTGTTCCTCCCATCCAGATCCGCACAGATCTGTCGAGGCATTGTTTGTAAGGTTATAGTATTGTAAGGTTATAGTAGCAGAACCTTGCAAGTCTGAATGCAGCTTCCCGCCCTCCCTTTATTTTCCTGTGGACTAAGGAGAGGCTTACCTGAGACACTTATGTGTGTTACAGCTCTGTCCTGGAATCAAGTTTCTTTTATCTGACTTAGTGTGATGACCTTGTCAGTTGCTGGCTCAAACGATGAAGACAAACTAGAATGGGGACCATTGGACAGGGGGACCATGGATCCCCAAGAACACCCAGATAGCCCAGTGGTGAAAGAAGATGCAATATTGGCTCCATCAGATAGTGGTGGGGGTACAAGTGACTGAATACACAGCCCCCCTCCCCCCCTTGATACAAGATGAAGAAGGAGAGGCACAGCCAACAGAGATTAGCACTGAAAAATGGCTACAGTCTGCTTCCGATTGTGGAAGTTCAGAGGAGGTCAGCGAAGCTACACATGAGGAAGCAGCTACAACCCCTCTTAATGAGAAGCACCGGGTTTTGAATTATTTAACCCGCTCCACATATCTTTTTGACAGCCACATTTGAAATATTGAGAGCCTGTTAACATTCCTGCAAAATGACAGCCATTTGGGTGTCTTTTCTATTTACCAACTCTGCATGGACACCACAAAACACAGATGGGGCAGAAGCAGAATTTTAAATAAAGATAATATTATACTTTGATATTTCTCTGCAAGAGGCGAGCTTCCATCTCTTGCGGATAACTTTTTCTCTTGTAAGGTGCTTTTATTTTCAAACTCTTGTTTGTGTTCCATGACTACAAGCATGTTATGTTCCCATCAAAGCTATACTTTTCAAAAATCTCCTTGTTTCTTTTCCCTACCTAATGATTTTCTATACTTCTGCAAACCTTCAGATCCCGTTCTGTAATGCTACGTGAGGAAGACCTTGGCAGCATGGGCAAAGAGAGTATGGGTAGATAAAAGACAACCTTGCCCACGGTTGGATAGTGGTCAGAACAAGATGCTCAGAAGAGGCTGGTTTCTTGGGATATAAAGGAGATGCATATTGGGTGTGTATGTGTGTAGAATTGTACTTCCAGATTGTAAGATTCTATGGAGCTTTACAATAAAGTAGAATTAGCTCATCTGGTCTGATCCTTATTTCGTTTACCTTGCGAGGCTGACACTTTCATCATCTCTATTTCTTTCCTTTTTCCTCAGACACCTTGTTTTCACTACAATTCTCATCATCCAAGTGAAATATCAGGAGTGATATCAGTGTTATAAAACTGCTTGTCTATTGAGCTCTGCTAGAGTTTTGCAAAGCTTCCAGGCCTGCTTCCAAGGCGCACACACGCGCACACACAGACACAAAGTCAAGATAGCATTTGCCATTCCGTGATCAAAGCCCTGCCTCCTTTTCACATGCAACTCATATCACTTGATCACAGTCACCATCTTGACTTTTTGACCCTTCTACCCCCACCCCCATCCCACTCCCTGATATTTTACTTTGGTAATTCTCTGAGCAAAGTACCCTTTAGAGCTTCTTCATCAAATACTGCTGAGAGCTCTAGTATCGCACTGGCTGCATCAAGAGAAGCCTTCTGCAGATGTGCAGCAGATGTGCAGCAGATGTGCAGAGACCTCCTCTTCCTGTTGGACAGTCTGGGGAAGGTCCCAGGCATGGTGCAAACCATCTCAGCAGGTTTGATTGTGTCCTTCCTGCTCCTTGGCAGGAATTGCCTATTTCAGGTGGAGGAATGAAAAAATGGCCTTGAGGGACAGGAGGAAGAACCGATGTTCTGATCCAAGTCCTGCAGCAGTGCTCTGACAGAGAACTCAAAGTCCAGGCATTCTGCAGTGTTATATGGCTGGGTTTAAAACTAAAGCAAGCTTAAGAAAACACAATGGCTGCTTGGGATGCTCACAATTCATATTTGTATTTCAGATGACATTTTAACTCAGATGAGCTTCTTGGGCAACTTTGAATGAACCTCTGGAGGTTATAGTGCAGGGGTGTCAAACTGGATTTCATTGAGGGCTGCACCAGGGTGGTGTTTGACCTTGTGGGGTCAGGGTGGGTGTGGTTATGGTAGGTATGGCCAGCTCAATGTCACTTGTGTTGGGGGCAGGGGTGGGCTCCAGCTTCTTTTACTGCCAGTTCACTCAGGGACGGACTTCGGGTGGGCACGGGGTTTCCATGTGCATGCTTGAGGTGCGCAACAAGTGCATGGAATCCAGATAACGATGATGATGCCAAGAAGATAGCAGATTTTCAGCAATGCAACAGAGACAATTTGAGTTTCATCAGGACACAGACTTGGCTCCGGAAGTTTTGGTTGCTTTAACACTAGAGGTTTTTTAGAAAAGATTGGATAACATTTGTCTATAGTATAGGATTTCCTACTTGAACAGGTGGTAAGACTCCAAGGTCCCTTCCAACTCTGCTATTCTGTTATTCAGTGTCATAGAAGGAACTTTCTTCTCCCTTAATTAAGGGAAGAAGCTGCCAAGACATCGTGTCTCATTCTGAGTGCCCGTAGAAGTCCAAGCAGAGCAACGCAGAGGAAAGCAGAAGCAGAAGCTTTATTTTCCAGAGGCTCTACACTGAGAGCAAAGCTTTATGCTTCCAAGGCTGTTTCCGCTGTTGACTGTGAAAGCTGGCCACCTGGAAAGGCTGAATGAAGAAAAACAGGTGCCTATGAACTGTGGAATGGAGAACTTTTTGAACAGGAAGGAAAACAGAACATCAAAAAGAATAAAAACAGTTTGCTCGCTGGATTACTAATAATAAAGCTAAAGCTTACATAATGGACACATCAAGAAAAGTCATTGACGAAGGGCCTTGATGGTTGGAAAGATTGAAGGCAACTGAAAATCAGGCCATCAGAAAATAAATTATCTAACTAAATATTATCACCGATCACCGAAACTCAAATTTATAATGACTGGGGGGAAAAAGAGTTACTGAGAGACAATCCTAGCAAATTGGACCCCTTTGCTTACAAATAGTTACGAATTGCTAACTCAACAGCGACAAGGAATTAGCAGATTAACTATGCTTAATTAGTTGGATTTTACTTAATTACATTTGACATGATAAAGATAATACATGCAACTTTTGGAGTGCATAACATACAGAAACATGGTTGTTTGTCTGAAAACGTTGTAGATTCCTAGTATAAGTTGGAAGACAATCTTACTCTAATGGTAAAATATCTGATGGACGTGGTAAAGGGTCTGAGTACAACTCCAGGATGCCTATGCCAGGATTCTCCAACCTGGCAACATGTGGACTTCAACTTCCAGAATTCTTCAGCTAGCCAAAGTGGCTGGGGAATTCTTGGAGTTGCAGTCCACAAGTATTAAAGTTGCCAGGTTTGGAGACCTCTGACCTATGGTAACTTCCAAATGTATGGACTTTAGATCCCAGAATTCTCAGCGACAGTATTTGAATCTTTGTAGACCTCTTGCCAATCAGTATTGGTTATATTGTACTTGATGGGCCTGTTATGAGACACAGTGTAAGACAGCTTTGAAAGTTTTGTGTAGGCCATCCAGGGAATTGGGAAAGGCAATATCTAACAGTTCTAGAGGGTACCATGTTGGAAAAGAAAACTTTAGTATTACATCGGTGTTTCCCAAAAATAAGACAGGGTCTTATTTTCTTTTGACCACCGAAATAAGCACTTGGCCTTATTTTCGGGAAGGTCTTTGTTAGGAATATAATCTAACAGTTGGGTTGGCAATATATAAATCATGTAACAATGCTATACCTGTTTCTTTAAAGCATACTGTAAAATGTGATTGGTTGCTGTTTCCTCAATCGGCCATAAGAGGGAGCCAGAAGGACTGTTAGCTCTCTGTTTGTTAGATGCTGGGCTGATCGGATCTGAGTGTTTTGGAAGCTGGCTGTTAGAAAGTGCCGTGAGCTATTGTAAGTTTTGCAACTGCTAGCAAACTTTGAGTACCAGACTGTTTGTATGATTATGGACTATGTTATTTGGATTATCCCTTAACTGAAAGATCATGATGACTGATTGTCTTATCCGTGTATGACTTGGACTGTTTGATGGACTTTGATACCTCTATTTCCACGAAAGTAAAAGCCTATTTAAACTGCAGTGTCTCTGTATGATGGTTTGTGCGTTCTCCAACACAACTCCCACAACGCTTCTCTGAATGCACTATTATTTTTGAGATGCAGGAGGCGGCGAGCATGGTCACCTCATGGCTGCTGCTGTGTTGCAATATTTTTGGGGTGGCCTTATTTTCAAGGGAGGGCTTATTTTAGCACATAAGCTCAAAAGCCTGATTGGGCTTATTATCTGGGGAGGGCTTATTTTTGGGGAAACAGGTTAGTTTTTATACCGTCCACTCTATTTTATTCCCTACTTCCTGGATTTTTAACCATGGAAAAATGAGGAGCAAAACAAGCCAACTTATCGTTGCTGTTTGTGACTTCAGTGGATGGCTTGGAATGGCAAGGGGGCTTTAATGGCATTACTCTGGGATGGTGTGCAACTACTTAGGCAGCTGGAAAAGTTGTAGAACGTCATGAGAGGGAGATATAAGGGGCATTCGATATATCCAGCATCTATATATGGAAAAGGTGGGGAATATAGAAGAAAATCAGGAAAACTTTAAAAATACAACACAATTTTTTTCCTTGTGGTTTGTGGGTTCTATCCCCTTTAGATTAATCTCAAATGTAGTTTACAGATGATGGAAAATGTACAAAGGTGTCAAGCTAAGTTGCTGCCAAGACTTTATTGCTAAAAGATGCGTGTCATCGGATTGCAACAGCTTAAAACCAGTGAGCATTTGGTTCCCTGAATTTGTTCCATACTCGAGGCTCAGTTAAAATCCACTATGGATTCCTGTGAAGCAGATTTGCGAGATCCAACTGAAGTTATGTTAAAGTAGAATAACAAACTTACATTGGGGAAACTTGTTTCAAAGCCAGAATTAGGGAAATCAGCATAAAAAAGAATAACACCGGGAAATTTTCACTGCTGTACAGATGCTTCAAAATTAAGGGTAAAGGTAAAGGTTCCCCTCGCACATATATGCTAGTCGTTCCCGACTCTAGGGGGAGGTGCTCATCGCCATTTCAAAGCCAAGGAGCCAGCGCTGTCCAAAAACGTCTCCGTGGTCATGTGGCTGGCATGACTAAACACCAAGGCGCACAGAACGCTGTTTATCTTCCCACCAAAGGTGGTTCTATTGTTCTACTTGCATTTTTACATGCTTTCGAACTGCTAGGTTGGTAGAAGCTGGGACAAGTAATGGGACCTCACTCTGTTACCGCGGGACCTCACTCTGTTACGAACCACCGAACTGGCGACCTTTCTGATCAATATGCTCAGCCACTGAGCCACCGCATCCCTGCTTCAAACTTAATCTAAATTAAAAACTAGATGATTATGGAAAGTTGCTTACAATCATTTATAAGGGAAAATGCAAATAGAACTAGATTGTGTGTTCATGTCAATGTTAACCCAACCACAAAAGTAGATTTATCCAGAAGACCTGCTCCTAACTTGGTTCTTCAGGTCTTCCAATGGTGCACCCATCAGCACTGTAACTTAATCCAGCCACCTTGTTGCCAGTCTCCTTCCTTCCTTCCTTCCTTCCTTCCTTCCTTCCTTCCTTCCTTCCTTCCCTTCCTTTTTCTTTCTTTCTTTCACATTTCCAAGCATCAGAGCCTTCTCGTGAGGATTGGGTCTTACATAATGTGTCCAAAATAGGACATTTTAATCTTTGCCTCAAGTGAGTATGTTGAATGATTAGTTTGATGGTCCATGTATTTGCTTTCTTGAATATTGGTAGTATTTCAGGAGTCTTCTCCAAAACCATTGTTCAATCCGGAACCCACCACTGCTGCAGTCGTGGTTCTGGATCCCATTCCAACTGGGCCCGGGGGCGTCCACATGGATGCTCACAGCACACACATGTGTCTTAGCACCTCCATGACCGCTCCAGCCAAAGACTTTAAAGACCAGTAAGGAGCTCGGGTGGGCGGGTGGGCCGTCCGGAGCAATGGGAACAGTATCCAGTGCTCTAGGCAGGCTCCGGTACACACGTACCAGGGCATACTGCCCTGCAACCCAACACTGCACTGCTGAGTCCTCTCCAGATGCAAGTTCAGAGGAGGAGGGTGATTTGAGTCTGCAGAGGAAAGCATGGAACTGAGCATTGGTCAGGATAGGGGCTCAGAGAATGCTAGCCTACTGGAACAGCCTCAGCTGGGTCAATTGGAGGAACAACAGGCTGAAGCTGTGGGAGACCAGCTGCAGCAGTCGGCCCAGGAGACTCCAGGAGAGGGACAGGGAACAGCTATCACATATTAGCAATGACGGAGGAAGTAGAGTCCACATCTCCTCCTGATCTAAGGACATGTAGGGCAGAGACAGACACAATGCCAGTCAACCAGACTACTCATGAGGAGGTAACCTCTCTACTCTACGTGAACACCAGGATTGCCTACTTAACCCTACCCCAAGGATTTGAGTATTGCTGGAGCAACGGGCCTAATTCTTTGTCTTGTGTGCTTGTGCTTTGTATCTTGGACTGTTTAACTCCTGGACATTGTGTGGTACTGAGTGATGCTGAGTGACTCTTGCTGTACTGAGCTGAAACCTGGACCTATGCAACAGGGTACCTTTCCAAGGACCTATTGGGGAGGTTTGAATAGCCACACCTGTAGAACCTCTTGCTATCCGTGGCTGGGGGGTGGAAGTAGGACACACTGTGCTTCTCCAAAATCCAACTTGTGGTTCCATAAGCAGAAACTACTGCCTGCACAATTCAATTTGTAGGTACAGATGCATCCCAGCATTTGAATAACATTTTTCAAAGTTTTTATTGCTAGTCTTCTAAGTCAAAATCTGTTGCATATTCTTGACTGCTGATTCCTGTACTGTTCATAGTTGACCCCAAAAGTCAGACGCTGTCTACTATCGGTATCTTATCGATTGTAAGCAAGCTGAGAATGAGACAGATGTTTCTTTTAGGAAAAAAAATGGAAAAGGTGGCCTCGCTTCCCAATTAAAGAGTGTAACAATTATCCTTGGCATTTGTCTTTCTTTGAATATCATGGGACAGTTCTTAGTCAAATAAACAAAATGTATATTTCAAGACAATGCCTAAAAAAAGTATTTAGCAGCAAGTGTATTTTAAAATATTACTTTTTTTTTCTTTAAAAACATGACAGATGCCAAAAGCGTGTGGGCATATGAGGGCTGGAAATTAGCTATATCCCTTTAATTGGGGTGAGCAGACAGTAACAAGTTTCAGAAAATTATTGGAAGCTTTCGTAGTTCCTAAGACTCACTGAATATGAACAGAAAATGTTTAATACCATGTAGCCCCACACTGGAAGCATCTGATTAATGATATAGCCCAGGGATGGCTAACCTTTTATGGACTGAGTGCCCAAAGAGTGCCTGCACCCGAACCCCCATGTATGTGGGGGAACCTGCATGCACCCACCCACCCCTATGCACGCATGTGCCTCTCCCTGCAAGCACTCCAACCCCGCACATGCCCAGAATAGACCCAAATACCGGCTGACTGGCAGGAGACACATGCGCATGCACAGCAGAATTAAACTGGGATGACGGTTCACATGCCCTCAGAGAGGGCGCTGCGTGCCACCTCTAGCACGTGTGCTATAAGTTTGCCTGATTGAACAAAGTTTACATGGAATATTATCTGATGGGATGAAGGAAATGGGCTTTCTCTATTGCTACACCTGTTCTCCAGAGATTGATTGATTCTTTAAAGTTTCTACCTTGCTCTCATTTAAGCATTCATTAAAAGGTGTTTTTTCCTCCAGGTCTTGGATTAAGGTGGGCGGTAAACCAATTACAAGATTATCTATGTTAACTGTGGATGTTTTTTCTCTTCTAAACATGCATTTTCCTCCTCCTCTTCCATTATACAGTTCTTGTTTTTTTCTTGTAAGCTATTCAGAATCATCATTGTGTCAGACCTAATTTACCAATCATGCTATGGAAACCCAACCCATCCCATTAATGATGATTCAATCAATCAAAGCCTAGAAAATGTCAGAATATTCATGACTGGGAGAGGCATGGGAACAAGGTCAGCCAATGAATAGGCATAGCAACTAAGTCAGCCAATGGGAGCTTAAACAGAACTGAGTCTGTGCAGAGAATTGAAACAGAAACTTAAGCAGTCTGCTGCTCTGAGAAGTAAACAAGCAGTCTGTCTGGGCTTGTCTGCTGATATGAACTAACTGCTTGTGTTTGCCTTGTGTTTGCCTCCTGCCTTGCATTTACTTGGAAGAACCACATGTTGGTATTGTACATTTATTCATCTATTCTTATGTATATAAAGATGTTAATGAATCCAGCTGCATCAGTTATCTGTGTGTGCTCCTTTTCATCCTTTAACCGGGTTTAATGTTTCATGTGAATACATCTAGGGAATTATAGCAGTATCTTTCTCTAATTCTACTTACTAGCGAGGCCAGCATTCTGAACCCAAGCCAGTTTGTTTTTCCTTCCTGCCAGTGATGGAATATAGTCTGGATTGCCAGGGGAGAGTGCATTCCAAAGGGGCAAGAGACAACGCAGTTCAGATAGTTTGTGTGAGAGAAAGATGGTGAAGAAGGCTCCTCCCTAATGGTTCCCAGAGTATGTGTTTTATGTGGCTGGTACAATTTGCTTTAGCTTGGCAAGATTCTGTCTACAAGTGAGGAACAATAAAGAAATCTGTTTGGGAGAATCACAAAGTGTCTTTCTTGATTTTGAGTCTGATACTGCCTCATCTTTCATTAGATGCCCACGCTCAAAACTTCAGATCTTCTTTCCTTACTTTTGATGCTATAATTCTGCTAAGACAGTCTATCCACTTACCCATTGTGGTTCTCCATTGCAATCCAAGAGGAACACAAACTCCCCCAATTATGTTATTTTTCATATGTCTTTCCATGCCTTTCTCTCTTTTTGGTCTAGATTCAGTTGGCACCATAATTTAAAAGGTTTTAACTTCTCAAGTCCCTTTACCCTATATGTGGGTGGATACAGCTACATTTTTTCCCCTTCAAAATATTGAGGTTTCTCAGAATTGTTTGTTACTACAGAAGAACACACAAATTGCAAGTAGTTTATCTAGGATGCTGTCTTGAGATTTAATAGGTACAACTCCAGGTGACCAGGTGATCTTGTATTTTGGGCAACTGTGAGTAGATAATAGGCTTTCTGTAATTATTGGATAACTGTGGATAGGGGAGGGGAGGCAATCAATTCTGTTTCTGTGTTCTGGATCGTATAAGCCAGAAGGATGCCACTGCAAAGAAATCCAATTAATTCTAGGGACTGTAATAATCACTACCCCATGTGTGACAAGAGAAGTGTGCTTCTAATGCATTTCAATGCTCAACTGCCCACACATATTATAAAAATAAAGTAGTCAAGCCAAGATTCACACACTTATGAAACAAATTCAGAAGTACCACATTGTGGCAAGGTGTGCTAAGCAAGCTGTTTATAAGGATGCTATATCAGCAAAGGGATATAGACAGTTCTTAACTTTGTTGCCATTCTGAGTCATCCTGATTGTTGCAGCCCAAATATGGCAACCCCAATTGTAGGATTAAGCAAACATAACTTTTAACTTCAAAAACCCTGGTGTTCAGGGGTGGGTTCCGGCAGGCACTACTGCTGGTTCACTCATGGGCGCGCTGTGGGTGCATGCTCAGTGCAATAAAAATAAAGTGAAAAACAAGATGGCAGCACCTATGGCACCGCCCAGTGAACCGGTTCAGGGGCATGGCAGGCCTGGGTTGCTGCCGGTTCAGTGGTGGGTTGCAGGCGGTACACCCCACGACGGGCGTACCAGTGTCTGCCCAGAGCACCAGATACCATTCTGGTACGGTGCTCCAGAGAGCCCGCCTGCCCACCTGAGCTCCATCCCTGTATTTGAGCTCATTGGTGCTTCTGTGCACATGCACAGAGTGCACGGAACCTGCGCAATGCTCCATCTAGCAGCTGGAGCATCACGGAGGCTTGCAGAGGCGTTGCAAGAGGTAAGTATGCATGCGTGCCCTGTTCGTGTGTGGTGCATGCCGGGTCCTGTTGCAACCATACCGGTTGCAACGGGATCCAGAACTCATCACTGTGCCGGTTCCATTACTGGTTTGGCCAAACTAGTCCAAACCGGTAGGAACCCACCATTGCTGGTGTTTTAAATCTGATATGCAGATTGTAAAATCATGGGTTAAACTCTGAAAGAGCAGATAAGCAACCTGCAGAATCTTACAAAAGTCTACGGCCTCCTTTTTATTGCTCTGGGTGGGAACTACAATTCCTGAAACCAAAAGGCATAGTTTCCTACTCCTTTGAATAGGACAGAAAGGCAAACTGTACCGTAAGATTAGGATAGATTTAGAAAAGAAAGAAAGAAGCCATTTACCCTCCAAATCCCAAACATGCCCACAAGTGGGCTACAACTGCACTCACTGTACTCGGGAGCTCCATCCCTGAAGAAATGTTAAGTGCAGTTCTTGCAATCTGAAAATTTGCCCACTGGTGCTATGGATGATGATAATTTATATGCCATTCAATTCCCTATGATTCTGGGAGATTTACCAATTATTAAATACATTTAAAAACAAAACTCTCAATTTCCAATACAATATACAATACAATAGCAGAGTTGGAAGGGACCTTGGAGGTCTTCTAGTCCAACCCCCTGCCTAGGCAGGAAACCCTATACCGTTCCAGACAAATGGCTATCCAGTATCTTCTTAAAGACTTCCAGTGTTGGGGCATTCATAACTTCTGGAGGCAAGTTATTCCACTGATTAATTGTTCTAACTGTCAGGAAATTTCTCCTCAGTTCTATATTGCTTCTCTCCTTGATTAGTTTCCACCCATTGCTTCTTGTCCTACCCTCAGGTGCTTTAGAGAATAGTTTGACTCCCTCTTCTTTGTGGCAGCCCCTGAGATATTGGAACACTGCTATCATGTCTCCCCTAGTCCTTCTTTTCATTAAACTAGATATACCCAGTTCCTGCAATGGTTCTTCATGTTTTAGTCTCCAGTCCCTTAATCATCTTTGTTGCTCTTCTCTGCACTCTTTCTAGAGCCTCCATATCTTTTCTACATTGTGGCTACCAAAATTGAATGCAGTATTCTAACTGTGGCCTTACCAAGACATTATAAAGTGGTATTAACACTTCACGTGAACTTGATTCTATCCCTCTGTTTATGCAGCCTAGAACTGTGTTGGCTTTTTTGGCAGCTGCTGCACACTGCTGGCTTATATTTAAATGGTTGTCCACTAGGACTCCAAGATCCCTCTCACAGTTACTACTATTGAGCAAGGTACCACCTATACTGTACCTGTGCATTTCATTTTCTTGCCTAAATGTATAACCTTACTCTTTTCACCATTGAAACATGTGTAGGCCCCAACACTATGATATCAGTGTCTATGGAGCATCTCCATAGACTCTCCATAGACTCTATGGAGAGTCATCCACGTCATGGTTGTCCCAAAGTTGCTTTTTCAAGAGGCAGCTGTACTTTTCTTTTTTTTTTAATTTGAGGATGTTTTGCTTCTCATCCAAGAAGCTTCTTTAGCTCTGAAGAAGAGCTGAAGGATGAGAAGCGAAATGTCTTCAAAGAAAAATCAGAAAGCTCAGTTGCCTCTTGAAAAAGCACCTTTGGGTCTACAGTATCAGTCTTTTGGAAGGCTCTAAAAATATTGATTGACCATCACGCTTAGGGATCTGGTTGGGGTGTAGACCCTGCTCATTGATTGTAATGAATGTTATCAATTGTTTGTCCTCAGCTGCTGATTGTGTTTGTGTATTTCAACATGATTTTAATGTATTTTAGTATATATTTTATGTTGTTGATATGCATTTGTGTATTGTTCTTGAAGTTCAAAAACTGTTCCCGAACTGCCCGGAGTCACAATGTGAGGCAGGCAGCTATCTAAATTGAATGTATAAAATGAAAAAACACAAAACAAAAAAACCAAAGGTGGTTGAGAAAACAAATCTCCTCAGAAACCCCTATATGAATCAAGTGGTCTATACAGGGGGTGAAATCCAGCAGGTTCTGACAGGTTCTGGAGAACCGGTAGTGGAAATTTTGAGTAGTTCAGAGAACCGGTAGTGGAAATTTTGAGTAGTTCGGAGAACCGGCAAATCGACTTCTGGCTGGCCCTGGGGTGGGAATGGAGATTTTTCAGTATCCTTCCCCTGCCACACCCACCAAGCCACTCCCACCAAGCCACACCATGCCCACCAAGTCACGCCCACAGAACCGGTAGTAAAAAAAATTGAATTTCACCACTGGCCTATACGTTTACTTAAATAAATACATTCAGATAGCTAGCCATATAAATTGAGTGGTGAATGAATGAATGAATGAATAAAAAATGAATACATGAATGAAATGAAACAACACAAAAGAAAAAAGTTGGTACAGAAAACAAATCTCCTCAGAAACACATATATGAAATTGGCAGCCTGTAAATATACTAAAGAAATATATCCGGTTGGGGACAAAGCAAAAGAAGAAAAGGGGTGTCATTCTTCCTCCCAAAAGGTTGGGGGAAAGCTGGATCTTCAAGACCCTTGGAAATGCCAGCCAGGTGTGGGTCATGCAGATCTCAAGAAGAACCTCACTATGCGGCAGTCCCAGAAAAGCCGAACGCCTGTTTTCACTGCTCAACTAATTCTAGAGTAGATTACTGGAAGATGGCTTGCCACAGAGTAGTTTTACAGCTCTGATAATCTCAGAGAACATTTCAAAATCTGTGTGCTTGCCCTATGCACGCAACAGCAAAGCCTCCTCTGCACAGGTGTGCTGCTAAAGAACGCTCCCCATTATTTCAGTTGCTCAGGCAGAAGACTGCAAGGGGAAAAAAATGTTCAGACTCTGTCTTCCATGTGGGATAAGCTTTATGGTGGCTTGTTATATTTAAGACACAGACATCTGGTGTGTTCTGACAATTTTCAGTCTGAAATCTGGAAGGAGTGATCCCTGACACAGGGAAGACTGGAAGAAACATTCTGTGAAAACAGAGAGAGGGTTGCCATTCGTGGGTGACATATTATATTTGGCTTTCACTCTGGCTAGATTTACCCAGTATCTCAGGGAAGGCTAAAAATGTACAGCCAGTGTCTTAGCTTATAGTATGTCCCAAGATATTATGTTCAAATGTGATTAAGTTTAATTGAAAGAATAAGAATATATTACAGGAACACTGTAATTGTATTCTCTTAAGCCTGGTTTGCGTGAGGAATGAATCCAAGCCTTTTAAATTTCAGGTCAAGAATTCCTCCAGTATGTGACACCTGAAATCTAGGAATAGAATTCTGAGAGAATGGCAAATTGGTAAAAGAAAATGAGGAGAACTATTTGAAGAATTCAGCATCATAAGAGGAAGGAAATAGTTTTGATAGTGAGATGGGCAGCATATAAATGTAATAAATGTAATAAATGTAAATAATAAATAAATGCTTAAAATTCAGAAACAGAAAGCACCATCCTGACGTTTCCAACAATCCTTGAAAAATCGCCCATTTTTTCTCCCATCTTTTTTGTCTCTGCTTGCAAGGAGACAGGAAAAAATGAGGGTGGGAACTTGAATTTTTGTTATCAACTTGACTGGATTTAAAATCATCTATAGTTTGGAAATAAATGATCTTGCCTTCATTCAGTTTCTTAAAACCACATTTCCCTGGCTTCTGCCCCCTTAATTTCATGGTTGTGGGAACTCAACCTCCCTTCTTCCTCCCCACTTCTCTCTCTCCATATTTGTGCTGATATCAAATACAAATACAATAGCAGAGTTGGAAGGGACCTTCCTTGGAGGTCTTCTAGTCCAACCCCCTGCCTAGGCAGGAAACCCTATACCGTTTCAGACAAATGGCTATCCAACATCTTCTTAAAGACTTCCAGTGTTGGGGCTTTCACAACTTCTGGAGGCAAGCTGATTCCACTGATTAATTGTTCTAACTATCAGGAAATTTCTCCTCAGTTCTAAGTTGCTTCTCTCCTTGATTAGTTTCCACCCATTGCTTCTTGTTTTACCCTCAGGTGCCTTGGAGAATAGTTTGACTCCCTCTTCTTTGTGGCACCCCCTGAGATATTGGAATACTGCTATCATATCCCCTTAGTCCTTCTTTTCATTCAACTAGACATACCCAGTTCCTGCAACCGTTCTTCATATGTTTTAGTCTCCAGTCCCCTAATCATCTTTGTTGCTCTTCTCTGCACTCTTTCTAGAGTCCCCACATCTTTTCTACATTGTGGCAACCAAAACTGAATGCAGTATTCCAAGTGTGACCTTACCAAGGCATTATAAAGTGGTATTAACACATCACGTGACCTTGATTCTATCCCTCTGTTTATCAATTAATATTCATATTTTTGCAAACATAATATTCCATTTTGTATATTGTTTTCAGTAAATATATATATATATATATATATATATATATATATATATATATATATAGATATGTTTTTTTTTATTGTGCTGATAAATAAATAAAGGGAGACTAGTATAGATCTATTTCAAGCTATTTAGCTCTCATCAGCTAGCCCATACCCTTACTGGGATTTGAACCGGGCTATATTACATACTAGGCAGAATCTTAGCCATTAGGCCACAGGCTCTTATCCATTATCAGCGAAGCCAGGGTGAAAGGTATCTATTAGATTTTTTTACAACCCCTGGTAAGCCCCAATTATAGGAGGAAGCTAACTGCTTCCATCATCTGTCAATCGGCTCGTCACAAGAGTCCATCACGACAGAAACCCAATATTTTATCTATACTAGTCTCCCTTTATTTATTATCAGCACAAATAAAAAAAACCACAAATATAACAAAGGCAACAGTAAAAATATTGGGTTTCTGTCGTGATGGACTCTTGTGACGAGCCGATTGACAGATGATAGAATATGATTTTTTACAACCCCTGGTAAGCCCCAATTATGGGAGGAAGCTAACTGCTTCCAACACAATCAGCACAAATATCAGCACAAAAAACCACACACACACACACACACACACACACACATATATATATATATATATATATATGTTTTTTTTTATTTGTGCTGATAAATAAATAAAGGGAGACTAGTATAGATCTATTTCAAGCTATTTAGGCTCTCATCAGCTAGCCATACCCTTACTGGGATTTGAACCTGGGCTATATTACATACTAGGCAGACATCTTAGCCATTAGGCCACAGGCTCTTATCCATTATCAGCGAAGCCAGGGTGAAAGGTATCTATTAGATTTTTTTTACAAACCCCTGGTAAGCCCCAATTTAGGAGGAAGCTAACTGCTTCCATCATCTGTCAATCGGCTCGTCCAAGAGTCCATCACGACAGAAACCCAATATTTTATCTATACTAGTCTCCCTTTATTTATTTATCAGCACAAATAAAAAAAACCACAATATAACAAAGGGCAACAGTAAAATATTGGGTTTTCTGTCGTGATGGACTCTTGTGACGAGCCGATTGACAGATGATAGAATATGATTTTTTACAACCCCTGGTAAGCCCCAATTATGGGAGGAAGCTAACTGCTTCCAACACAATCAGCACAAATATCAGCACAAACACACACACACACACACACACACACACACACACACACACACACACACATATATATATAATAATAATATATATATATATATTATATATATGTAACATTCCTGGATGTTGCCTTTAATAGCTGTATTATGTAAAAAAATTAATGAATTGAATCACAAATCAAAGCATTCCAAAAAGTGTAAAATCAAAGAACAATAAAAATTCAATTCGCTTCTTATATAAAAAGGATCTTTTTAAAAACAAATAGTGGTGAAATAACAAATAACACAGTAAAAATATGAACTAAACACATTTTTGTGCCATCTGACATATATCCAGTGAAGAGTTGAACTTCAGGAAAGAAAGGAAAAAAAAACCAATAACCAAATTATTTATAACTTTCTGAAGTTATAAACACTAGAAATTGGAAAGCAGTCATGTTGATATGGTTTTCTGGCAAAATTTAGCTATATATTGTCTTGATATTATTTTGTTCACTGTCTGAATCCTGATTGGTAAAGATTGGTCATATAACTCTCCCAGAAAGAATCAGATCCGATTTTTCAAAAAATTGCCATTGCAGCATCAAAAAACTGTAAAAAAAAAATGTTGAAATGGGAAGACATATATATTACCAGCATTAGATGCAATTTGAGAGTTATGTTGGCTCTTAGGGTTGAATATTTCACTGTTTCACGTTATTGAATGCTATACCATTTAAGTGTGAAGTTGTCAGTATCCAATAAACTAATCCCTCCTCCTTATAGGGTCTATGATAATTCGCCATGGCCAACTCATTATGGCCAACTCACCACAGCCAACTTGACATGGCCAACTTGATACAACCAACAGCCACAGAACAATTCACTGCAGGATAAGATTTATACTAATATCAAAGAAATGGTGGAATAGAAAGGATACAAAAGAAGGGGCAAAGTGAAACATGAATGACAAAAATTAAAATAATGTTTTATTTATTTTAAATAATTAAATTCAATTGTTAAATTGTCCCACAGTGAGTTGTTCCATTCTGTCATTATATGTTTGCAAATTTCATTGGCATTAGAGTACTGCTGACTTGGGGCAGTCTGGAAAAAGAATACAGGGAATAGGCACAATATTATGATGTGGCTGGCATAACAAAGAAATAATTGCAATGAATGAAAGATGAGAATGAGTCTCTTCTAGCATAGAAAAAGGAGCAGAGATTAATGGCATCTAATATTTGAATCCTGCAGTTGAGCAAATTATTTTATGGTGTTGTGATTAAGGTCAATGGACAGACCTTGAATTAACTCAATTTTTAATGGCAAAGAATGAGATACATGTGACACAAACACATTTTGAAAATACAATGATATTAATTATTTTTGTGTTTTTAATGCCATCTACATTTGTTTCTGCTTCTGTTCAAAGTTTGGGGCTCTGGAGTTAATGCTCTAAAACAGTCTCTCTTAAAATACAGTATGCTCTGTAGAACACTAGAGTTCCATCAAGAATTTACAACTGTACCAATAAATATTTGTAATAATAATTCAGTGTTACACATTTAGTCCTACTTCATATGGAAGCCACTGTTAAAGAGTGGTTCTCCCTACACTGTGGGGGCAGAAACAGCCCCAGTATTTCCACATCCAATTTCTAAAATGTAGATTTGGAGCAGCACTCCCATTTGGCTATTTCAATAAAGACTGCCAAGGCCCACTCTGATTGTCCCTGCTGTTGTTCTGTAGGAAGTTAGAACACCCACCCCTCTCCTAGAAAAAGGAAACATCCTGGGAAATATTAAGAAGGGAGAATATTATATTTCCCTGGATCAGAAATGGAGAAACATGTTTTTAGGCAAGAAACAGACTCACTCTTAATAGCCCCCACTTTCCTTAATGGGCCATTAAAAAGCCTGGGCCAGTCTATTCTGCATAACAAAGACCCATGCCTTAATCCCATCACCCCACATGAGCTCCAGGGTGATGGGATTAAGGCATGATACTATTAGCCCTTTACCCATCTCACCACAGGGCATCTGGGAAGAAGCAATGCTCAACCAGACTTGGACTCAAGGCAGCCTACAGAGTTTCCCCTGCATGGCCCCATGGGAGTCTGACAACCAATCAGAATACATTTCTTACACAGGAACAGGAAACAGAGAGGTGGGACCGAACAGAGTATAAAAAACCCAGCAAGCCCCTTCTTTTCTCTCTTTTCTTTCTTCACCCAACATCTTGCACCATGTGATCACCTTTTTTGTTCAGGACCTCAAGTCATGTGGTCTTGTCCACCATTAAACCATCTTTCCAAACAGCCTCCATGTTTCCAGTGTCTTTTTCCCCACTTGGGAGCTGAACCCAGAAGGACATTTCTTCCAACAGTTCCTTATGTTCCCTTCAGCTGGTGGCCCATAGTAGAGGAACAGAAGAAGTTACAACTCTCAGCTGCCTATACTCCTCTCCCTTCAAGTCACATGACCCAAGTATCATGTCTTCCAGATGCAGCTGTAGAAACCACTTTGAAGGATACTTCTTATGTATCTTCATTTTAAAAAAATAGTGCTTCATTGTACTATGGTTTTGAAAAGTTTGAGAAACTTTGATCTAAAGGAAGTAAAAAGTTGTTTCAGCAAAGTTCAGGAGGATTATAATTGGTACTGGGAAGAAGAGAAGACAAAGATCAAATGACAGCCCTGATGAAGTTCATCTTTTCACATTTTTATCTCCCCTCCTTCCCCAGATTTTAGGCACTCTGACTTTATCTGATGGACTACAACACTCCCCGTTCCCAAGGTAATCTTTTACTGTGCTAACTGAGAATCATAGGACTGGTTCTCCTAACACAAGCAAAGACAGTCCCATCCAGATTAGAATGTTGGACAAGTCCTAAAGCTTTTTTCTTCTGGGGGAACCGAACCGCTCTCTAAGGATATAGCAAGGGGCCTTACTATTTATAAAGCCATCCATCCTATGTCCCAACAAACGAGCGTGTGCTTAAGCTTTTACCAGCACAAAATTTATGGCTCAGCAACTCAATATAATCTTGGAATAACAGAAATTGGGGAGGGCTATGTAACTTCATTTGAGCCCCGGTTTAATCTTATAGATTGTTTTCCTGCAGGGGTCAGGCTAGGTCAAGCAGTTTAGATTGTAAACCAATTCCCCTTCTCCTCTTTTTATTTAAGAACAATTATAAGCCCCCCCATCGGAGGCCAGCAATGGCTCTCTGAGTGACCCTTGGCATAATTTTATAAGCCCTCTGCAAAAGATTAATACAGACCTCTTGTAAAAGCTGAATGTCCTTTTTTTTTTCTGCAGCCTGCTGCTTGGGGAGAGAGAAAAGAGAAGTCAGTGAAAGGGTAAAAGATATAGAGGGTCAAAAAGAAAGATGGGGAGGGGATTCAGAGAGAAAATTATTGATTTCTACCATCTGGCTTCTATCAGCTCTACCCACCATGGGATCTCCAATAGATTATTCCTTGGCAGAAAAAGAAAAACTGACCCTCTTTTTTTAAGGTATAGTAATCTGTTCCGCAGATTACTATTATTATTATTGCAGATATAGAAGGACTCGGTGGCTCAGTAACTAAGATAAGACGCTGAGCTTGTCGATCAGAAATGTCAGCAGTTCAGCAGTTTGAATCCTTAGCACCACGTAACGGAGTGATCTCCCGTTACTTGTCCCAGCTTCTGCCAACCTAGCAGCTCGAAAGCATGTAAAAATGCAAGTAGAAAAATAGGAACCATCTTTGGTGGGAAGATAACAGTGTTCCGTGCGCCTTTGATGTTTTTAGTCATGCCGGTCACATGACCATGGAGACGTCTTCAGACAATGCTGACTCTTTGGCTTTGTAAAAGAGATGAGCACTGCCCCCTAGAGTCTGGAACAACTAGCACATATATGCAAGGGAACCTTTACCTTTCTAATCTGTTCTGCACTAGCCCATTAAGGAATCAAGAGCCTTCTTCACATCCAGCTCCATAGATGACCATCATCTGAAATCCTTTGAAAAGGAGGCTGGATACATTCAATGAAAACCAAGGTATCATGGCTATTGGGCTATAGAACCATCAGAGCTCCTAGTCATAATATTCTTGCATTTTTGCTAACATTTTTTTTCTCTGTTAGCAATCAATCTGGGTAATGGTCACCTGGTCAAACCAAGTAAAACTGATTTTGAATAAGAAACAAGAAGGTGAAAAATAAACCCTTATCAGATTCTTGACCAGCGGACTTCCAGAAGTGACAGAACTACAGCTTCCAGCATCCATCAGCAATGGTTGTTTTGCTGGAATTGCAATCCAGCAATAGCTAGAGGACAACAGGCTGTTAAGTAGGTAAAGTACTAGCCAAGTGGATCTCTCCTAGAACTGTTTTTCCACTTTTGATTTTTAGAATGAAAGCACATTCCCCAAAACTCATCCAGATGCCCTTCTCCTCCTCCATTGCTTTCTCCAGATAACTGCTTCTATCTGCTTAGAAATTTCAAAAATTAGAAGTGATGAAAATTACTATTCAGGTTAGAAATGCATCACTTACATTAACTTGGATAAAGTTCACTTGCTTTTTATCCAAGGTTGTTCTGAGGTTATGATGAATCCCAGAAAAATATGAGAGACCCTGGCTAATTTTCTGTGGTCCATACTAATAAGATTTATCTAATGTTACCACAACAAAACAATATATTAAGTAGTCCTGAAGATAAGTAATAGGAAGAGACAGGTGTAAGAAATTATCACCTCAGGTGTTATTATGAAAGTTCAACAGTGAAGCCTATAAAGCTTCAAACCCTCTGGAGTCATAATAACATATCATTAAGCCTATGCAGAACTCCATCTCATTAATGGGACAAGGTTGAGGTCTCTGAAGTAACAAATGCTGCTAATTACCTTTAGTTACCTGTAATTCCACATGCACAAGATCTTCAAAGATGTTTACTCATGTACAAGCTTTCTCAAGGCCTAAGTTTCAGATTTCACCTTGAGTCTTATACCCAGTGGAGAGGAAGGGTAAAATTGGACAGTACTGAGGAAAAATCCATTTTAATTTTAATGTTCAATAACTTTCCTAAGGCTGGTAAAAATATTTCTCTATTTTGTTATTCATGCCTCCCTCCTTCCAGATGTATACTTCAGCTACCTGGAGATAATGGAGAAGCGGAACCCAATACATCTGACTGAAGAGTACCAGGTTGGGTGATGCAGCTGTAAAATTTGAACTATGTCCCAAAGATTGAGGTTGAAGTTTATTGGACTTATACGCCGCCCTTCTCCCAAAGGACTCAGGGCGGTGTACAACATAAAAACACATATTGCAAAAGTTAAAAGAAAGATTAAATAGAATATCCAAAAAACCCAATAGACATTTACAATGAGATTTAAAAATTAAATTAAAATTAACAATTACAATTAATAATTTATTTTATTCAGGCCAGGACGGCTTGCTGGAAAAGCCAACTTTTTAGGGCGCACCAGAAGGACCAGAGGTCGGGAATTATGTGAAGCTCCGGGGGCAGCTCATTCCAAAGAGAAGGCGCTCCCACACAAAAGGCCTCTCCCCCTGGGGGTCGCCAGCCGACACTGCCTGGCACCCTGAGGAAGCCAACTCTGTGGGATCGTACTGGACAGTGGGAGGCTACCAGTGGCAGTAGGTGGTCTCGCAAGTACCCTGGGCCTAAGCCATGGAGCGTTTTAAAGTTCATAATTAACACCTTGAATCGCACCTGGAAAACAATCGGCAACCAGTGCAGGCCGCCTAAAAGGGGTGTAACATGGGAGCACCTAGGTACTCCCATGACAACCCGCATGGCCACATTCTGGACCAGCTGAAGTCTCTGGGTACTCTACAAGGGCAGCCCCATGTAGAGAGTGTTGCAGTAGTCCAGGTGAGAAAGGAAGAGGGTGTGAGTGACTGTGCACAGGGCATCCCGATCCAGGAAGGGGCGCAACTGGCGTACCAGGTGAACCTGGTAAAAGGCTTCCCTAGTCACAGCGTCAGGTGTTCTTCTAAACTAAGCCGTGTATCCAGGAGGACTCACAGATTGTGGGCTCTCTCTGAGGGAGCTAAAATTTCTCCCCCTATCATCAAAGATGGAACAAGATGTACAAATCGGGATGATGGGAACCACAGCCACTCAGTCTTGGAGGGATTGAGCTTGAGCCTGTTTGTCCCCATCTAGATCCGTACAGCCTCCAGGCATTGGAACATCATGTCAAGGGCATCATTTGGGTGGTTTGGGGTAGAGATGAAAAGTTGGGTATCATCAGCGTATTGATGATACTGTACCCCAAAACCACAGATGATCTCACCCAGCGGTTTCATGTATATGTTGAACAGGAGGGGTAAGAGAACTGACCCCTGGGGCACCCCACAAGTGAGGCGCCTCAGGGTCGATCTCTGCCATCCAATCAACACGAACTGTGATCGATCCAACAGGTAGGAGGAGAACCACCACAAAATGGTGCCCCCCACTCCCAACCCTCTGAGTCATCGCAGTAGGATACCATGGTCGATGGTATCAAAAGCTACCAAGAGGTCTAATAGGACCAGACAGAGGAACAACCTCTGTCCCTGGGCCGCCAGAGATCATCAACCAACACAACCAATGTTGTCTCCATGCTGTACCTGGGCCTGAAACCCGACTGAAACGGATCCAGATATGCAGCTTCATCCAGGTACTGGGGAAGCTGACATTCTACCACTCTCTCAACAACCCTCGCTACAAAGCGAAGGTTGAAGACC
This sequence comes from Thamnophis elegans, assembly GCF_009769535.1. Classification (NCBI taxonomy): domain Eukaryota; kingdom Metazoa; phylum Chordata; class Lepidosauria; order Squamata; family Natricidae; genus Thamnophis; species Thamnophis elegans. The sequence goes on along the minus strand of NC_045544.1, from coordinate 119,863,484 downwards.
GGACGATAGTTGGCTAAAGAAACTGGGTCCAGGGAAGGCTTCTTAAGGAGGGGCCTCACGACCACCTCCTTCAAGGCGGTGGGAAAGAACCCCTTTCTCAATGAAGCATTGGTAATCACCTGGAGCCAGCCTCATGTCACCTCCCGGGAAGCCGAAACTAACCAAATATCCCCTAAATCTAGATCATTCATCGACTGTCCAGAGACAAAAATCAGGTCAAGCGTGTGTCCCCTGTTATGAGTGGGGTTTTGAATTAACTGAGTTAGGTCCATAGCCATCATGGAAGCCATGAACTCCCAAGCTGACTTGGATGTCTCGCCAATGGAAGACAGATTGAAATCCCCCAGGACCATAAGCCTGGGGAAATCAACTGCCAATCCGGCTAACATATCCAGCAGCTTCAGCGGGGGTTATGAAATGTAGCAGGGAGACAGGTACATAACAAGAAGGTCCACCTGGACTCCAAGGGCCCACTTCACAAAAAGGGACTCACACCCGCCTATCTGAGGCACAGTGACCTCCTGAGGTCCAAGACTTTCCCTAATAACCACCGCCACCACCACCCCGCCCCTGCCCTGGTCTCTCGGCTGGTGAAACACCGGGAAGCCTGGTGGGCATAATTCAATGAGGGGAACACCCCCCCTCATGGCCCAACCAGGTCTCCGTAATGCACGCCAGGTCCGCTCTCCCCTCTTGTATGAGGTCGTAAATAAGGGGAGCCTTATGTACCACGGACCTGGCATTAATACCAGCTGGAGACCCAGATCCTGTAATCCCAAGCACCTAGGGGTGTGAGAGGGGTAATGAGGGTCAGAGCGTGTGATCGCTCTTAAACAGCAATCCCACATTCCCCGGACATAATTTGGCCCTAGGCCACACCGTATCCCCCCCTCCCACATACAGTAGAGATGGCAAATCCCCCAATGGAATGGTTTAATGTCTCCCCCGGAATCCCGGGGGAGGTGTTTTTTCAAAAGGCAACTGGACTTTCTGATTTTTTTTCTCTGAAGACGTTTCGCTTCTCAGCCAAGAAGCTTCTTCAGGTCTTCTTGGATGAGAAGCGAAACGTCTTCAAAGAAAAAACAAAAAGTCGAGTTGCCTCTTGAAAAAACACTTTCAGGACAACCATGACCTGGATGGCTGAGAATCTCCATAGCAGTGGTGGGTTCTGGATCCCATTGCAACTGGTACGGTGCAACAGGGCCAGGCATCCACCACATGCACGGGTGCAGCACATGCGCAACACACGCACATGTGAACTTACTGCCCACGACGCTCCGTGATGCTCCAGCTGCTCGGCAGAGCATCGCGCAGGAACTGTACACTCCCTGTGCGTAAGCCCCGATTGGCTCAAATACAGGTAAGGAGGGCGGGTGGGCGAGTGGGCCCTCTGGAGCACCATACCACAACGATACCTGGTGCTCCCAGCAGGCACCAGTCGTATCCCACTACTGCTCCATAGACAATTTGAATTATGCATTTACCTTTGAATATGAATAGTGGGTTACCTTATCAATTGTGAATAATAGTTTATTGTAACAAGGGGGAAAGAATGTAAATGTTGACTTTGGCTATATGCAACCATTCCTTTGGACATTAGAGAATCAACCACCAAATATCTGAAAGTTTCCTTGCGCAGGTATGGCACACAGTAGTGTCCACAGGAAAATTGAAAAATTAACATGGCAACCACCAACTGCATTAGCAAAACTGTCTTCTTTTTACATGCATTGCAAATGCAGTACAAGTTACAGGAAGTGAGGCTTCAATTGAGTCTTGTTATCTTGACTTTTTTTTTACCCCTGACCCATGGAGGGTCCAAATGGCAACAGCCATCATCCATGGCCAGTCTTCCAGCAGAGGGACAGATAAGCCTGCATGGACCCAAACATCATTTTCAATTTCAAATTCAGAATAGAGCTGGAAGGGACTTTGGAATTCTTCTAGTCCAACCCTCTGTTCAAGTAGGAAAACTCGATACCATTTCAGACAAGTGGCTGTCCAATCTCTTCTTAAAAGCCTCCAGTAATGGAGCACCCACAACGTCTGGAGGAAAGCTGTTCCACTGGTTAATAGTCCTCACTGTTAAGAGGTCCCTCCTTAATTCCAATTCGCTTCTCTCTCTGATTAGTTTCCATCCATTGTTTCTTGTCTTGCCTTCTGGTGCTCTGGAAAATAGGTTGGCCCCCTCTCCTTTGTAGCAGCCCCTCAAATGCTGGAATACTGCTATCATGTCACCCATAATCCTTCTAGACCCAGCCATACCCAAATCCCGCAACCATTCTTCATATGTTTTAGCCCTATTTAGCCATATTTAGTTACACTTAGTCATCTAAAATATTCAATATTTTTCCATATTTCTTTCTTGCAATGTTCGAAAGCTCTGAATGGGTCAGAAGTTCTGGTTCTCAGGTAGGCAAATAGACCGAGGTTTTAGCACCTGCATAACATAAGGAAATGAGTAAATGGAGGGATTAAATGCATGCAGATTGGAAGCACTTTCCAGCTTGAGGTATGCTTCTTCAAAAATACTTTTAACTGGTACTTATTTCTTCTGCAATATAACTGCCAGTGAGAGCTTAATTCATTACCATTTCAACAGCATGAAGGTTCTGTAAATTTAGAGTTCAATTTAATTCTCTCCTTGGGGGGAAAAATATCTTTGCTTGCTCACATACTCTAATTGCTACACTGAGAGGTACAGGGACAAAAGCCTGCAAAAATGGAATAAGAGAACTGAGGGAAAGCAGAGCAATATTTTCCCTTCATTCCTTCATTGCTTTGGCAATCATCTCTTCATTATTCACTAGCAACAAAAAAGGCACTTTGCACATGCTCAAAACAGCAAGAGGCTCTTAATTATTTCACTTATAGGTTGGTTTTTTTAAATTAATTGTGAGCAAATTTCCATCCAGTTGATAGCAATTCTGAATGTCATTAAACTCGGGTCATTTTTTTTTCCTTTTTTTCCTTTCATTTTAGAGGGGAGTGAAAGAAGGTTCTGAATTGGTGCACCCTTAAGAAAACAAAAGGTGTCTGTGTATGTGTGTGTGTGTGTGTAAAAAACCCATTTCAGTAGCACCTCCTGGGAACTGTGCATTGAGATGGAGATGTGGTCTTTGTGTGTGTGTGTACAGCAGCAGGCAAATTGGAAATTCTATTACTAACATCTTTCCAGAGCAAAAAAACAAAACTACCCCAAATAAGAAAGCGAAGAAAGCAACATGTGGAAGCAACAAGTTGAGAAAATTGATAGAGGGAGAAAAATTATTCACCAGAAAGAAATTGCTTGGTAAGAGGTCTGCTCGTGGAGGTCCTATCAACTATTAGCATTTTTTTAAAAAAAATAGCTTGCATCTACACTTACCAGGCAGTTGTGACTTGGAATACATCAGCTTTCAAACCATTCCACATACTGAATTTCATTTCACATTTTCAGTCATGCTGATGACTTTCTCAGGAAAACAATGTTCTCTCCAGAATATACCTCAGCACTACCTGAGGAGAGAGAGAGAGTCACATCTCCTATCAAGAGGCGAGTGCAACATGCGCAGTTTCCCAGGCCAAGCCAGGATGGGATCAGTTTTATTTAGTCAGTTGTCAAATTTATGTAGCTGCCCATCTGCCAAACAAGTGACTCTAGGTGGCATAAAAAGTAAAGGTAAAGGTTCTCCACACACATATGTGCTAGTTCAGTGATGACGAACCTTTTTGTAAAGGCATGCCAAAATTGTCTATGCATGTGCAATAGCACGCATGCGTGTGCCCACAGACACAATGCAATGCGCCCCACCCACCTGCGTTTGCGCACATGACCCCCTCATGGGGGGGGAGGAGTTTTCGCTCTTCCCAGGCACCAGAGGCTTTCCTGAAGCCTGGGGAGGGCAAAACCGTGGCACGACAAAACCGCGCTCGACTACTGCGCACCCAATTAAACCGCGTCGCTGACGTCATCAACAGGGCGACAACAGCCAGCGCGGAGAAAGAAGGGCGCTTTAAATAGCGCTTTGAAAGCAAGCCGATTCAACTTAAGGGAAGGGTTAGGGTTAGGGTTAGCTTTAGGGTTAGGTTTAGGGTTAGGTTAAGGGTTAGGGTTAGGGTTAGGGTTAGGTTAAGGGTTAGGGTTAGGGTTAGGGTTAGGGTTAGGGTTAGGTTAAGGGTTAGGATTAGGTTTAGGTTTAGGGTTAGGGTTAGGGTTAGGTTAAGGGTTAGGTTTAGGGTTAGGTTAAGGGTTAGGGTTAGGGTTAGGGTTAGGGTTAGATTTAGGGGGTTAGGTTTAGGTTTAGGGGTTAATGTTAGGTTTAGCGTTTACAGCGTGCTTCTGTCTCCGCGCTGTTGTTGCCCTGTGATGACATCAGCTACGCGGTTTCGTCGAGCGCGCTTTAGTCGAACGTGGTTTTGTGGTGGAACCGGGCAAAACGGCCTCCCCGGCCCCCCAGAAGCCCTCTGGAAGCCGGAAACGGATCACTTCTGAACTTCCGGTTGGCCCTTTGATCCTGTTTTCGCCCTCCCCAGGCTCTGGAGGCTTTCATGAAGCCTGGGGAGAGTGAAAACAGCCTCTCCCAGCACTCCAGAAGGCCGAAAATCAGCTGGCCAGAATGCACATGCGTGCTAGCGCTGACGGCTCGCGTCCTGGCAAATATGGCTCTGGGTGCCACCTGTGGCATGTGTGCCATAGGTTCACCATCATGGTGCTAGTTGTTCCCGACTCTAGGGGGCGGTGCTCATTTAAAAGCTGAAGAGTACTCATCAAGCTCCAGTTCCTTCATTGCCTTCATTATTGACATATGCTTAAAAGGTAAAGGTTCCCCTCACACATACGTGCTAATCATTCCCAACTCTAGGGGACAGTACTTGTCTCCATTTCAAAGCCGAAGAGCCAGCGCTGTCCAAAGACGTCTCTGTGGTCATGTGTCCGGCATGACTAAATGCCAAATGCACACGGAACGCCAAAGGTGTTGCCTTCCCACCAAAGGTGGTTCCTATTTTTCTACTTGCATTTTTACATGCTTTCGAACTGCTAGGTTGGCAGAAGCTGGGACAAGTAACAGGAGCTCAGTCCATTATGTGGCACTATGGATTCGAACTGCCGAACTGATGACCTTTCTGATCCATAAGCTCAATGTCTTAGCCCCTGAGCCATCGCATACCATTATTATTATAAAAAGTTGTAAAAGACAAAGCGGCCTCTTATTTCTTGTGAGAAAATCAGCCTGCAACATTAAAGGAATTTCACCGAGGTAAGATCCCGATCCGGAGGACCAAGGCTCCCTTTGGTAGCATGAGAAGAAGAATTTCTTAACATTGAAGAACACGTTTGCCTCGTTTTGAAGTATGCGAAGCAATGCGTGTTTCACTTTGGCGCTAGCTTGCCCCGCCCCCCATCTAATCTACAGTGAACTTGATGTGAGTCTAAAGACTATGTTGCAGCAGATTGAGGTTTGTAATCTACTTACAAAAGACCAGGACTTGAGACCACGAAGGTGAGAGAAACAGGTTTATTTGATGCATCGAGTTCAGCGTATTCACACACCAAAATCTGAACTGCCTGGGCTCTGCCCAGGATGCTACTTTTATGCCGTGTTCCACAGTGTGCATTCTCAAGGCGTTTCCATACACGACACAAGCATGACATTTCGAAAAAGGGGAAGTTCATTTGGAATGTTACAGAGAAGTGCATAGGAGAAATACAAAAAAGAGAAGTTTCTATAATGTCTTAAGCTGTCAGCAGTTTTTACCTCTGTTCTATCTCTCACCCACGCCTGGCTTCCTGTGCCCCTCCTTTACAGGGTCTTGCCACACTGTTCAGCCCTATTGTTAATACTTATGAGGAAGTTGGAGAGAAAGTTCACTCCAGCTAAAAGTCAACTTTGGAACTCCAGGGCACTAGAATGAAAAGCCAAGCTAATATGAATTTATAAGGTCCATTCTATTAAGACCACCTAACCTGGCCAGCCCCTGGTGGGTTTACCTGTGCACCCCCTCCTCCATCAAATATACACACAGTCCTCAACCTATGACCCAATTGATACAATTTCCATTGCTAAACAAAGGGCTTGTTAAATGAGTCACGCCTGATTTTACAATCTTTTAACTATGGCTGTTAAGCGAATCTCCTCTTCCTCTTCTTCCTCTTCCTCCTCTTGAATCTATACAAGAACTGGAATGTATTTTCCTGATTCATTTCTTCCTCATGTTTTAACTCAATAAATTAATCAATGAAGAAACAAACCTTACCAAATATGCCTGCACATTAGGGGGAAATGAACAGAAACACAATTTAGCTTTGGAACCATTGAATGGAAAAGGCATCTGTTGGGAAAAGAACACATTTGCGAGGGAAGATGTATACAAATATGGGCATGGTTTTGCCCTTTTATGGAGAATTGAGAAATAGATGACAGTGGATTTGTCCAAGTCCCCATCCCCATCCCTCAGATATCAAGGTCCAGCAGCTTCCCTGTTGTATTCATTCATTCATCCTTCTGATAATGAAAAAGGCCACAGTGCTTCCAATGCTTTAAACAATCTTTATATTAAGATAGATAAGAAGAAGAAGAAAAAATGATACCTCAGATTCTCAAATTCAAGCAGCATTTTATATATACTGTATATATCTTGAGAAATGTAATGACATAAACATGGAAACCATGGTGACCGACGGCTAATGAAACAGTTTTTCCTAACTTTCCCTGGGCACATGCTGTGTGTTCCCTCCCCCTTCAACCCTTCCATAAGGCGCAAACGCTATTATTGGTTTCCTACTTATATAGACTTGGAATATCACAAGGACTGTAAATAGCATCAATCTAGAATCTCAACATGGCAAAAGACAATAGAAGAAAATGTGTTATGATGGCAACTCTGGATGGATTGTTCTTGCCTTCAGCTTCTTATTGTACATTTCTATATATGGCTTAACATCAAATGAACTTCACTGGGCTCATTTAATCCAGCATCCTCCAGCCATCTTGAGAGGTCAACTCCCAGAATTCCTAGCCAGCAAAGCCAGGGGTTAGGGAATTCTGGGAGATGGAGTTCAAATACCTCTGGAGGGCCTCAGTGAAGCTTTGCCTAATTCATGAGACTATTGGTTTAGCCTCATGCTATGCTGTTCATATTCAGAAAGGGTAAATGGTTGCCAAATTCTGTCTGGAATTTGGAGTAACTCAAGAATGTGGAATTCAAGCAGCATTTTGGAATCTGGAGTTCAAGCAACAAACTCCAGAATCTGGAGTTACCCTGAGGGAGGACATCCCTTAATGGATATCTATCCTGGGTCTCTAAATTCCTCAAAATTGTTTCTGGATATAGTCAGAAAGTTAAAAGGTGTGTTGGGTGTATGTTATGCCATGTCTGGGATGTATAAGAAATCAACATAATGACTTCTTGCTACTCCCAAGAAAGCCCACAGCATTGCTGCTGATGAAGAAAGCTTGCTCTAGAGCAGGGGTGTCAAACTCGATTTCATTGAGGGCCGCATCAGCATTGTGTTTACCTTGGGAGAAAGGGTGGGGGGGCAGCTATACGTCACTTGTGTCAGGGGTGCCTGTGGTGCAGGGGTGGGTTTCTCGCCCCGTTCCAACCAGTTCGGTTGGAATGAGGCCGGCGGCGTCCTTGTGCACGCGTGCGCTGTGCGCATGCGTACTAGCGTCTGTGTGATGCTCCAGCTGCTCCTGGAGGATCGCGCAGGCGCTGTATGCGTCCTGCGCATGCGTGGAAGCACAGAATTCGGCAAAACCGGGTAAGGAGTGGGCGCGGGCGCGGGCCTTCACCGTACCCGGAAGTTACTTACTTCCGGGTTCGGCGACCAACCGGATCGCGGGGACCGCCGCGAACCGGTTGAAACCCACCCCTGCTGTGGTGGCTCGAGAGCTCTGCCAGCAAAAATGGGCTGTTTCCAGGGTGGCCCTGTGGGTCAGATATAAGCACCCCATGGGCAGAATTCGGGGCCCGGGCCTTGAGTTTGACACCCCTGCTCTAGAGTGTATAGTGTTTTCTAACTATGTTCAAATAGCTAGTTTTCTTGCTACTCCCCATTCCTTCTGCAGGCTTAACTGCCTCTTATCTAATGATTGTCTAGTTTGTAGTTCTTCTTCCTATGTCCCAAGGTCATTGGCACATACCATTACACTACCCTGGTCTTTTGAATTAATATGTTTTACATTCAATGTATATAACAATGTCTCTATTTGTCAGAACAAAAGCTTTGATTTTTGAAAGGATTTGGGAAAAAGAGGAGAATCCCTTGTTGTTAAATACCTTGTCAGGGTTTCAAGAAAGACCCCTCAACAAAAGAAAACTCCGAGGCCTGAGTTTCCACAAAGTTCCATTTTATTAGAGATGTCATGTTGGCACATCTGGGAAAACCCGAATCTGAAAGCTTCCAGGTTTCCCCCACCCAGTTGAAAGTTCAAGACCCTGCCCCAACACCCACAAATCTATCACATGGTCCAGTCCTTCATTGCCATGAAGAAAGATTCCTCCCTTCCACATCCATCCAGGTGCAGGGAAAAAGCGACCTTGACTTTCTGAGAAAGAATGTTATTATGGCTACACATCACCCATACTCTGTATAATCCCCCGTCCCATTTTCCCACAATAGAAAGTGTGGCAGGCTTGAAACCCAAAAAGTAACAGGTGGCTTCCAGGCCTGACATACCTCATGGCACTCCCAATTTAACTGATATTCTTCCTCTGAGGTGGATTGAGAAAATATACTTTCAAGATTTTCTTAATGAAATCTTACAATAAGAACTAATAATTCTGGGGGTCGTTCTTGTCTGGATGGTAGTCATAAGTCTGGCAAGTAATACTTAGGCCCTGAAGACTGTGCTTCTTGAACTGAAACAAAGACGCAAATGTATGATTTTGGAAGAAATTCAACATCAGCCAAGAATTTCTGGAGATAAGTGGAGTCAGTTGAACTCCCTCCACCTAAGATGACCATAACATCTGCTTAAACAAGAGTGGGGATGTCCTCACTGCGGGATTTGCAGTCCCTTTCTTGATTGCTTCTTCCTCCCATCCAGACTGCAGTGCATTCAATTATGCGTCTTCATTTACGTTTTCCTGGATAGGATTGCCCACAGCATTTGTTAGAGTTGATTTGAAAAAAAGGAGAAATTAACAGCGAGGCCTTTCACAGCTAAAGAAACAGCCGTTCTGACCTCTGGGTAATAAAGTGTAGGGCCAACAATTTGAAAAAAGGAATTAAGCATGGAAATTAGAACATCTGACTGGAGGCAAATTAGCATATAAAAGGCCTGGGTTTATTTTATTTTTTTATTTTTTTTGGAAGCTGCATCTTTTCAAGTGGATGAGGCAGTTTGCAGACTCAGATGTCAGTTTCATGTGTTATTGCTGGAAGGAAGAACTTCTTTTGGAAAGAGATGATGAGAAAGTCTTGCTTTAATTACAAGTATGCTTGACAATGAAACTTCGCAGGGCACATTCTCTTGGCCATATAGAGCAGACACAGAATTTTCCAGAATTATTTTTGACTAGTTCTCATTAAGACTGATAAAAGAGAAGTTGCTTTAGAAATACTGTATGTCCAAATCAATTTCAGAGGGATACATGATAAGCTAACACTTCCAAAACAGCAGAAATGACAGTCACAGTAAAAACTGAAGAACTTGTGAATAGACCACTTCAAGGGAGATTGTCCATATATGTTCTGGATGGCTGCATAAATATTAGAACCAGAAATACTGGATTATTATTTTTTAAAGAAAAAGGTGTGGCTTGTAGGACAAATACAATGACCACCCAAGAGAATGACTTGGTTAAGGCTTTGCTATAGGACATACAAAAGGTGCTCGTCAACTTTTTGAAAACCAAAGAGGAAATACGAATGATAAACCAAGAGAACAACCTGTATAATGACTTTTTACTGGATTTACAAAAGAGATGTGCGACAACAACTGAATGAATTGAAGATCAATATAGCTTGTTGCTGTTTTCTTGTTCCTTTTTTTTATTTCTATGAAGGTGTTGGTTGCTTCATGTTCTTATTTAGAAGTTCCTTTTTTAGGTGTCATCTACATACCTGATCCATGTTTTTGTTGTATATATGGGAGTGTTATAGTTCCTAGTTAGTGCATTAAGTCTCTGCTACGTGTCTGGAGTATAGTAATCCTATGAGTGTTCCTCTGATTTCTTGGTATTTTGGTCATCAAATTGAAAGCAGATAGGGAGACAGGTTGATGAGTTCCACGAATGTTCCATCAATTTTAGTGTATTTGGATAGTGTATTTCTGCATATTTCTCTTTCATTGGATAGAATGAACTTCAGCAGTTACAATCCAAACTGAAATTAGCCATTCAGCTCTCACACTCCTTTAAGGAGTATGTATTAATATATAAACAGGGCTAAACAAGGCTCCTTTTCCTTATTCAGTCCCTTACTACCCTGCATTTCCCTTACCTTCTTCCTAAGTGTTCTTCTCATCATTGCCCTTGTCTGTATTGAAGGCAGAGACATGCCTCTTTTGCTCATGCAGTCAAGCACTATTGCTTGGAATGTGCCGTCTTAATAAAAATAATAACAGTGATTAGGGATGCCACCTGATTAATGAATAAGTCAATTCATTGTCCCTGATTGCAAAACATTGATTAAAGATGGATTAACACCTGCAGAAGAGTAAAACAAAGGTATTAGAAAGCAAGATCTATGTGATTTGGGAGGCTCTAAGAAGCCATGGCAGCTGGCACATTGGAGGAAAAGCAAGCTCTTAGCTGTGTAAGAGGGAACAGGAATGCCTACATTAAGTTCACATTTGTTGTGTGATTCTAGGCCTAGTTCAGGGGGGAGGGTTAAAGATTTATGAGATTTGGGGGCATGGTATATAAATTACTTCCACTGCCCATGTGCCATGGTTGAATATGGCAATCTGAAGCGTGCTTCCATCAGTAGAGTGATTTGATGTTGTGGAACTGCAATATTGTAGGACTATAAGATTTATCTCTGCAGCATTCTGGGAGTTGAAGTCCACACATCTTAAAGTTGTCAAGGTTGAGAAACATGGATGTAAACCATTAGAGTGCAAATCAGAGGTGGGTTGCTCCTGATTCAGCCCGGATCAGGCGAACGAGTAGTGGTGGTTGCAGGAGGCTCCATCCACCCACCTGGATGCTTCTGCGCATGTGCAGAAGCATTACACATGTGCGCAAGCACAACCAAACGGGTAGCATCAGGATTTGCAACCCACCTCTGGTGCAAATGAAGATATACTGCCATTTTATTAAATTTCAAACCTTTATTGTCAGAGTACAATATGTGTACAACACAGTGATGGGTTCCGGATCCCATTCCAACCGGTACGGTTGGAAGGGGCCCAGTGCTGTTCACATGGACGTGCGCAGCGTGCGCATGCATCTTAGTGCCTCCGCGAGCCTCTGCGACACGCCAGCTGCTCAGCGGAGCCAGGCGCTGTATGTGCCAGGCATGGAAGCGCCGAAGACTTAAAAGACCAGTAAGTCACTCAGGCGGGTGTGTGGGCCCTCTGGAATACCGTACCAGAACGGTATCCAGTGCTCCGGGCAGGCTCCGGTACGCTCATAACAGGACGTACTTCCTGCAACCCACCACTGATACAATGAGATTGGCTGAGCCTCCCTTCATTTACACCCCCAAAACAATACAACTCACAGTGAAAGACAAATATCCTTAGCCCAGTGAATCCTACTAATAGGCCCAGTCCCATTGCACCATGCAAACTTACTGCAGATCGGGAGGCCATTCTATGTTGTTGTAGAGTTATTTTTGAGTCTGACAACCCACGGATAAAAACTGTTCTTCAGCCTGTTTGTGCAGCTGCCTATGCATCTATATTCCAGATAGTAGGAGAATAAAGAAGGGCTGACCAGGGTGTGAGTGCCCCTGAGGATTTTCCTCACTCTTCTAAACCTTCTCTTTGCACTGTTTGTAATACTGAGGGAATATCTCAGTTGTTTTCTGACTGGTCTAAATATTTCTCTGCCATTCTGTCAGCAGGGCAGGTGGATTTAGTGAAAAGAAATCCAAAGCGGAGTTATTTCACATTATTCCTGCCTTCTTCGCACACACAAGGACGGGCAACATGGCTGCCAAAAGTATTAGAGTGTGAGGGGGGAAATGAAATATAAGTAGCATCTTATTAGCAAAGGACATCTGAGCCTCTAATTAAAATTTGCCTAATGACCCAGCTTCTTCGTCATTTTCACTATCACAGACATTAATTTACACTGACAGGTACTTACGCAAAGGCGAAATTAATTTCTCTTTCAGAAAAGGAAAAAAATGAAAGAGATTGTATATCCATTTTGTGCTTTACTGAGTGGAATCCTTGCAGTAGAAATGCCCTGAAAATGTAGCGTTGGATGTGAGATGGTTCTCCTTTTTGAAGCCTTCATTTCTACTGAAAGCCAGAATTTAATCCTTTAGTAATATGGTGGAGATATATGAAGAATAGAACAGGTTTACATGCAGGGATCTACAGAGGAGGCCAACTGGATCAAACCAAAAAGGCCATCTGGCCTGACTCGATGCCAAAGAGAAATCCCGAGCAGGACATGATACCCGGGGTGAAATTCGGAAGGTTCTGACAGGTTCTGGGGAACCGGTAGCAGAAATTTTGAATAATCCAAAGAACCAGCAAATACCACCTCGGGCTGCCCGCAGAGTGGGGTGGGAATGGGGATTTTGCAGTATCCTTCCCTGTCACACCCACCAAGCCATACCATGCCCACCAAGCCATGTCCACAGAACTGGTAGTAAAAAAAAAGTTTGACTTCATCACTGCATGATACGATAACCACTGTCCCCTTCATGGTCTTGGCAATTAATGTTGAAGTATCTACTGCCTCTGATCTTGAGTGTAATATAGTTATTATGATTTGCAGACATTGCTAGGCATAGTCATCTGAAATTAGTCTGATTTGGTTTTAAAAGCTTTCTTTAATTACTAAATATTGAGGTAGAGACAGCCACCATTTATCTTCATTGGATGCATTCTGACCTAGGCTTCCCAAGAGCATGAAGCAAACTCCTTACCCTGACAAAAAACACTTTTATTAATTTACTGTGAATTCTGCTCATTCACATTCAGCAAATTTCAAGGGAGGTTTTAGAGTCACAGGCCTTACCTGGCTTGGAGAGCTGACAGGCCGATATCTGCAAAACTTGTCAAGGAGTCTTGGAGAGTCCCAAACTAATTAAGTGAACTAATTGTCTCCTGCAAATTCCACTCCCCTTTCGCTCCTCTTTTATTTCCTCTGAGTGAGGCCATTCATCGTCCACCCGTAGCCTACTCCCAAGTCAACCCCTGTTCTTTAGATGTTCCCTTCATCTCGCAACCCACATTGGGAACAGGTTGCAGCTGTTCGTCTGCCTTACTGATGTCTGACTCTGAAGGCAGCTGATAACTGGCATATGGCTCTGGCCTCCTCTCTGCCTGCGACACAGAGCCCTCATCAGAACCTTCCCCAGACTGAAGGACTGGCCCATGTTACTCCCCAACCTCCTCACTGTCTGAATCTGTTGCCAGCTCTGCTGGCCGCTGGCAAGCCACAACAGGCTGGGATCTAATAGGAGAAACAAATAGCCTTTTCGGCCAAATCATAGATTTGTGATCTTTAGATTTCTCTTTTCCTTTCAAAGAAGTCCCTTACTGTCTTTTTGCCATGGTCAAAGGATGTATGAGAACACCACTCTCTAATAAATGCAGAAGGCTCTAAAAGTAGAAGGAAAGAAAGAGGATAACCAATAGGAAGGTGGATGTACAGCTGAAATGAGTTTACTGTTAGAGACCTGGTAGGCAAGGTTAGAGGAAGATCATTATGGAGAAAATCAAACTAGGATTTTTTGTTCCAAATTTTTTAATTTTATTTTAATACAAATAATACATTTTCATTAAACATTGTGTCATCTCGGTATAAATATTTGTGCAATAACAGTTAAAATTTGCAATCATATTCATTATTTAGTCTATTCTTAGCTTAATACGAATACATTAAATATCTGATACTTTGCATCCTCTATTAACCCTAACTATTTTCTATATTTTACTCATCTACATTTATATCTAATTTTATATTTATCCTCGATAAACCATCGATAAAATGTTTCCCATATCGCATAATAATCAATTTGTTCTTTCTCTTTAATTGCAAGTGTTAATCTATTCATTTCTGCATGTTCAAATATTTTCCTTATCATATTCTCCTCTGTAGGAATCACTTCACTTTTCCAGTTTCGTGCAAATACAATTCTAGCTGCAATTATTACATGAATAATTAAATATACATTTTCTTTACTATAAGTTTCTGGTAGGATCCCCAACAAAAATATTTCAGGTTTCAAGTCAATATGTTATTATATCATCTTTTCCAAACACGTGCATATTTTTTCCCAATAGTTTATAGCTTCTACACATGTCCACCACATATGATAATATGAGCCAGGTGCCTGGTGACATTTTCAACATTTAGCTGATTTATCTTTAAACATTTTCACCAGTGATTACTAGGATTTGATTTGATGGTAATCAAGTCAATAATCAATCAATCTCCACTAGCTTCTCTGCAATTTTATGCTTGTCAGAAAGGTTGGTTGCTCATTTTTGCAGATCACAAGGGATTCGGTGTGAAAAATTTCAACATTTTTGAGCCATATTTGTAAGGGTGCCACTCTTTAGCAAAAGAGAGGATAAGCCACTGTAAATCCATTTTGATGTGGCTGCATATGAATCTAGTAAATAAACAAATAAATGTCAGGTTTCCACTTCTCTAGTACTGAGATACATCCAGGATCTAAGCTGTGAAAAGTGTCACGTTGCACATATTCCACTTGAGCTGCAGGTCTCAGCAGCTACACTTTGACACTATTAAGAGTGGAATATAAACCATACACTAGAGCAGTGGTTCTCAACCTGGGGGGCGAGACCCCTTTGGGGGTCGAATGACCCTTTCACAGGGGTCGCCTAAGACCATCAGAAAACTCATATTTTGGGTGGTCTTAGGAACGGAGACACCAATTTTATGGTTGGGGGTCACCACAACATGAGGAACTGTATTAAAGGG
Source organism: Thamnophis elegans (assembly GCF_009769535.1). NCBI lineage: Eukaryota > Metazoa > Chordata > Lepidosauria > Squamata > Natricidae > Thamnophis > Thamnophis elegans. Next base: position 119,848,421 of record NC_045544.1, on the reverse strand, counting down.
TCGCGGCATTGAGAAGGTTGAGAACCACTGCACTGGAGTGACACAACCACTGAAAATCTCAAAGTCTCATCTGCTCAGTTGTCAAGATCGGATCAGAGAACAAAGTAGGGGAAAAGGCTAGAAGGTGAGTGAAAAAAATACTGCTTCAAAGCAATCAAAGATCAGAATGGAGGACCAGAAAATTAATCTAGACTTATAAATGAGATTGGTTAGATAGAGAAAGAAATAAAAAGCACAGCAGAGCATAAATGTGTTTACATTTAGAACCTGTTAGAGGATTTTTTTTTCAGAAATTTTCCAAAAACCATTCTTTATGGGCTTAACAAGATCACATCTAGGACTTCAGAGGCTTAAGAGACTGACTTGAAGAGTTTAAATCAAAATGGTTAGATGTTGCCTTCGTATTACCAATACACTTAGTCCTCGACATACACCATAACTGAGCCCAAAATTTAGGTTGCTAAGTGAGACATTTAGTAAGTGATTCTGCCCCACTTTATGACTTTTCTTGCCACAGTTCAGTGAATCTGGTTTCCCCATTGACTTTGCTGGTCAGAAGGTTGCAAAAGATGAACACGTGACCCCAGGACATTGCAAACATCATCAATATGAATCACTTGCCAAGTGTCTGCATTTTGATCACACAAACATAGGGATGCTACAATAGTTTTAAGTGCGAAAAAAGGGTCATAACTCACTTTTTTCAGTGTCATTGTAACTTCGAACAGTCATTAAATGAACTGTTGTAAGTCAAGGACTACCTGAACCACCAGCCCTAGGTTTCCTGATGTAGCATAAGATCATCTGCCTCTGAAACTGGGATATCTTCAGGGGTGAAATTCAGCAGGTTCTGGAGAACCGGTAGCGGAAAATTTGAGTAGTTCAGAGAACTGGCAAATACCACCTCTGGCTGACCCCAGAGTGGAGATTTTGCATTATCCTTCCCCCAGGATGGGGAGGGAATGGGGATTTTGCAGTATCCTTCCTCCAGGAGTGGGGAGGCAATGGGGATTTTGCAGTATCCTTCCCCCAGGAGTGGGGAGGGAATTGAGATTTTGCAGTATCCTTCCCCTGTTATGCCCACCTATAGAACCTATAGAACCGGTAGTAAAAAAAAATTGAATTTCACCACTGAGTATCTTAGACTCTAATTGTACAATGACTTATCGGTATTCTTTCAAAGCCAAAAACGGGTGGTTGTAGGACAGAAGCCATCCTAAGTCTGTGACAATGATTTTTTTTCATGCACACCAAGATGCAGCATAATAATCCAAATATTAGTTTGTCCTGCCCTGCCAAGTGAAGTAATGCAGACAATTCAGCCGCCCAAAGGTTCTTCTTTTTTTGTATCACTTAGTAAGGATAAGGAGAATTAGGAAGCCTCCCTTTATCCCGGGTGTCTTTTGTCACTTGTTAGCGGGAGGCTGGAAATTACTGGATAACTCTGAAATCAAAACTTGTTAGAACAAATTGCACAGCGTGAAAACAGCAGGTAGAGAGTTGAGTCTCTTTGTCAGAACAATGGGCATAGAGGGCTCTTCTCTTGGTGCTGAAGCTCAGGAGAAACTTCTGAAAGAGCCACAGTTTAAGACAATGAATCCAAATCAGCAGGTACAGTGTTGTTCACTCCATCTAGAGCTAGAGTGACTGAGACATGTGCAACTATCAGGAGCCACAACACAAAAATGTGCCCTCCTTTTCATCCGTGCTTTTTCCAGGAATTTGCCCCTGTGCTGGATGGGATCACACTGTTGTGGTCCACCGCCGGCCTATGGAGCTGGCAGCAGAGTCAGACAGTGAGGAGGTTGGGGAGGAACATGGGCCAGTCCTGGAGTCTGGGGAAGGCTCTGACAAGGGCTCTGCATCGGAGGCAAAGAGGGGGCCAGGGCCCATCTGGGAGTTATGTGCTGCCTCCAGAGTTGGACATCAGTGAGGCAGAGGAACAGAGACTGTTCCCAATGCGTGTGTGTGCAGAGCTGCCAGAAGGCAGGAATAGTTAAGATAAAGGGGCGACTTGGGAGTAAGGCTAGGAGATGATTGGCCCCTCCCATAAGACATAAAGGAAGCAACTTTGTTCATTCTGGTCGGTTTAAATTCTGAAGCTCCGTTGTGACTCTATGCTCCGTGTGGCCTTGCAAAGCTAATTGGCAATTAGGTCTTTGGCAGCTTTTCAAGAGAGATAGAAGTGGGGTGCTTATCAGCCTTATCCCGAACGACTGTGGCAGACTTCTGTCAGACTTTTTACAAACTATTTGTGACTCATTACGGGCTGTGAATGAACATAATTCACAACCATTGAAATAAAAAGAGGGTTTTTGGGACTAAGCGTGTGCTTTTTACTGTCTTAGGAAGCCTAGGTCAGAACACACATAACGTAGTCAACAAAGTATCAGCGTTCCAAGTATTATGCAGAATTAAATCAGAGTCCAAGGCAAAACGATCCTTAAAGTTCCAATTTAATAAGTCAGACATCTTGGCACATCTGTAGAATCCCAATTCTGGGAGTTACATCAGATTCCCACCCAGTTGAAAGTTCATGATCTTGTCCCCACACCCACAAATCCACATGGTCTAATCTTCTTTTCCACACTGCCATCTCCACCCAGCTGGTTCTGGTCAGGTACAGAGGTGTGGAGACAAAAGATGACCTTGGGCTTCTAGAAAAGAATGACAACAACACATTCCACAATTCTACTCCTTTCTATTCTCCCCTCCCAACTACTACACTAATGAAACAGCACAATGAAATAAGAGAGTGTGTGGCAGGCCAAAGATCCTAAAAGGGATATAACTGCAGGCCTGACACAAATCAGTGAAGGAAGCAAGAGCTAAATTGAAACAACATGCTAACCTTGGTTAGGGATAACATGATTTGTGTGTGTGCCTTGACCTGCTAATTTAGTTGGGTTCAGTCGCTTTCAATTGATTGGATATATGCTGCCCAAAGTCAGTTTAGTGAGGTGGGTGGCTATATAAATGCATTAAATAAATAAATGGCTTATTTAATTTCATAACTATATTAAATTGTATTTTGTTTTTCTTATTTTTTTATTTCACTCTGTTTTTAATTCTGTCTCTATAATTTTTACGGCTTGTATCTGTATATGGTCGAGAGTCCTTTCAATAGTGAGGTGAGTAGTGTCCAAATTTGATAACATAAAATAATAAAATAAAATAAAAGTACCAAGTGCTGAGGTTGGCAGAACATTCTGGATTAGCTTAAAATGCATTATGTCACTTGGGAGAAACATAGACCTTGTCATAGCATGTGGTGTGAAGCAGGCTGTCACGTTGAATTGTAATATAGTTTCTTTGCGCACTTCACATTCGATACACACAGAAACCATGTTTTGTTATAGTGGATTTAAATTTTAGTCTGTTGTGCAAACTCACTCTCTGCATCCATTGCAACCTGCTACTCCACATACACATTAGATTTTAATTACCACCAGTTCCAGTCAGCACAGTGTAGGATATGTAGTACATGATAGGTGAAAAATAGGTGAATGAAATATTATGTCCTTATGGCAAGTTGCTTCACTCATAACATTACCCTGTTTACTCTAGTTAATCCTTTCTGATGCTGGTTTCATTCAAAAATAAATTAATGACTTGTGTGCTGAGATCTGAAGAGCATTCTTTTTTTAAAAAAAAATACTCTCTTAAATCAAAGTGTGCATGTTGTTTTCACCTGGACACATTTAAAGAAAATTTAAAGATCTAAAGTTCACACAAATTTGGAGCCCACTAGTACTGTGTTATAAACACAGAGAGAAGGAGATGGGAGAGAGAGACGACTTCAAAAACAAATCATAGAAATAATCCAACTGTATAAAATCAGAAGACCAACTAGGTTGAACAGGACTAACAACATTTTAGCATAGCGCATGACCTAAAACCTTGTCTTTATAACATTTCCTCTTTACTTGCAAATTTGTGGGTACCTCATCAAGCTCCAATTCCAATTTTGTATTGTCCTCATTATGCTTAAAAGGTAAAGATTCCCCTCGCACATATGTGCTAGTCGTTCCCGACTCTAAGGGACAGTACTTGTCTCAGTTTCAGAGCTGAAGAGCCAGCGCTGTCTGAAGATGTCTCCGTGGTCATGTGGCCAGCATGACTAAACGCCAAAGGCACCCAGAATGCTATTACCTTCCCACCACCTATTTTCTACTTGCATTTTGCATGCTTTCAAACTGCTAGATTGGGCAGAAGCTGGGACAAGTAACAGGATCTCACTCCATTACACAGCACTAGGGATTCGAACCACCAAACTGCCGACCTTTTGATCGACAAACTCAGTGTCTTAGCCACTGAGCCACTGTGTCATGTCACATATGCTTATGGAGCTGCTAATACATTAGAGGAAATTTATCATTTACAAAAAGGGGGCTCCATACTATAGATCTAGCCTAAATCAATTATCTGTGACCCAGTCATGCATTCTTAAACTTGAATTAGGATTGAATTTCAATGGTTTGAATGGAGTGCTCTGGAGGCAGATTGGCAGGATTAGCTAAGGCATTAAAAATACAGTAGCTGATAGTCTAATAAATTAGCTAGGAAGGGATAAGAGTATCTATACATCCATAACAGTTCTCACAAGAAAGCAGCTAATACAAGCTAAGATGGCGAGGAGGAGGAAACTAACATATGTTGGACTATCAGTTTTAGGGCTGCTGGAGATTTTAATTTCCAGAAAAGATCCATTCTGCTGAAGCATTTCAGGTTGGCCGAAAGACCATGAAGAAATGGAGATCAGGGCATCATGAAATCCTTCCTACTGATGGAGAAATCTGGTATGGGGTCATGCCGTAAAGGAACATTAAGGAAGACATTGTTCTGCTAGCCCGATACATTGTCAACCATGTATAATTTGCATTGTCATTTCCCTCTAAATGGGTAGGAGGTTATAGACATTGCTACACAGAAAGATAGCCACAAGCATAAGCTAAACACATTTCCAGTAGAGAAGGATTACTTAAACATTCTGCCTCAGGTAGCAATAAATCACAGCTGCATTCCTATAACTTTTGCAGCTGAAGAAGGAAGATATGGAAAGGAAGAGGGAGAAATTGCCATGCATATTTACAAATAGAACTAAGCTATACCTATCTTTGTTGGTACACATCCAAATAAAGAAGAAAATTCTCAAGAGGACTTTTTACGTGCTCATTGTCTGATCATTTCTCAAGAAACCAAAGCCTTCATGTTATAGTTGGTCAAAGGGATGTATTCTTACTTGTCTCCTGTGTTCTATTATTCCACAGACAAACTAAATGAACCCATAACTAAAATAATCCCTTACAGTTCTGTATTATATCAGGAAGACGTGATGGACAATTTTCTGAGCCAGTGCTGATAAATTGGAAGCCTCCCTAAAGATATTTAACCATCACTGAACACCTTTAACCTCGATTTACTCATTTCCATTTTAAAGGCTGTCTCTGGGTTTTACTGCTGGTGTTATTTTATTCTGTTTTCCCAGTATAAGTAGCTTTCAGTAAAAGCTGTGTATATTTTGAGTTTATGGTTTTTTAATCTTACTAAAATAGTTACTTCTACTTTATTTCTCTACAGCAGACCAACTTAAACTGTTTGGTAGTAAGCCTACTGCTGTTGCAATAAAGCTCATGCATAAAACACCTATTTGATCCGTGATTATCTGGAATCATTTAAGAAAAGGGGGGGGGAGCATTAGAAGTAGCTAGAAAGGTAAAATTTATTTATTTTTCCTCTGGTGGAACACTTTTCATGCACGCCCTGCATTGTTTTCCCTGGAAACAGTCAATGTAAACCCAAGTATTTTCCAGAATAACCCTATGATAAAAACAAATGAAACTTGTTTGAAGGCTGGGGAGAAAAAATGTCTGCAGACTGATGTTTGTAGCTGTGAGCTCAGACAGAATTGCATTTCAACTAGTACTATACTATCCATATGTCTGCTGCAGAATTCATTGAGGCTTATAGTCATTGGTGTATATGAGTTCAAGGCTGAGCTGTATATTTGGCCCTTGCTTATCTTTACTGCTTATTATAGTCTTCCACTTTGGATGACTGTATATTATTCCCACTAGTGGCAGCATAGCTTGGGACTGCCAGGAAAATATCAGTGCATTATTTATGTTTATTCGCTGAGAATCTTTGCAGGGAGTAGGCTATGAGAAACTCATAATCATCCAGAGGATTTTCCTCTCATTTATATGGAAAGGAACTAAAATATAATAAGTGAATAGTGATGGATGTGCATTGTACATATTTATACACACACTACTGAAATATATAGATTAACTCTTCGGTTGCACATGAATACCGGGAACAGACTACCAGCTGCTGGTCAAAGAGAATTGTTTTCTCAACTTTAGCAACCTTAAAACATCTGTGTTTGGTAAGCTCCCCGTTGGGAGAGCGAGTACGTTCAGAGAAGCGTTGTGAGAGTTGTGTTGGAGAACACACAAACCAGCATACAGAGACACTACACGTTTAAATAGGCTTTTATTTCGTGGAAATAGAGGTATCAGAGTCCATCAAACAGGCCAAATCATACATGGATAACACAGTCAGTCCATCATCGTCTTTCAGTTAAGGGATAATCCAAATACACAGTTCCATAATCATAAAAAAACAGTCTGGTACGCAAAGTTTGCTAGCAGTTGCAAAACTTACAATAGCTGACTGCACTTTCTAACAGCCAGATTCCAAATCAGAGCACATCAGCCCCAGCATCTAACAAACAGAGAGCTAACAGCCATTTTGGCTCCCTCTTATGGTCGATTGAGGAAAACAGCAACCAATCACATTTTACAGTATGATTAAAGGAGACAGGTACAACATTGTTACATATTTATATCTTGCCAACCAAACCCTTAGGTTATATTTCTAACAACGTGGACTTCCACTCTTGGAATTCCACTATCAACATGCTGGCTGGGGAATTCTGGGAGTTGAAATCTGCTCATCCTAAAAGTTGCCAAGGTTAAAAAATACTGGCCTAGGGCAAAGAAGATGCTTCTCATTTAGCATGACAGCCTGAAAATATACTCACAATTGGAGATGCAGAAAGGGTGGAACAGATTGGCTGGCAGGACTAGGAAGAAATAGATAAAAACTGCCAAGATGGGGAGAATTATTTTTGAATAGCAAATTTGTAGAGTTGTGTTTTTAGAGTTAAATGACCACATAGAATATATGTTTGCCAGTGGAGTGGAGTAGGTTAAGGTATTGGACATGGATCAGTAGTGGGTTCCGTATCCGATTCCAACTGGGTATGGTTGGAACAAGCCCGGGTGGCATCCACATGGATGCGCGCAGCACACGCATCCATCTTAGCGCCTCTGCAAACTCCGTGATGCTCCAGTTGCTCAGCGAGCATTGTGCAGTGCTGTACGCGCCATGCACAGAAGCACCAAAGGCTTAAAAGACCGGTAAGAAGCTTGGGCGGGTGGGTGGGCCCTCCGAAGCACCATACTGGAAGGGTATCCGGTGCTCCAGCAGGCTCCGGTATTCCCGTCTGCAACCCACCACTGACTGGATTGAAGATATCAAGATTCAGTTACTGACCAGACCACAAAGCTGTTTGCAAACTCTGTCAGAGACAAAATCCAGCCAAAGTTACAGGATTCTGGATTGTGGTGGTGGGGGAAATTATTTTATCGAAGAAATTAAGAAAAAGTAGGTTATAAATATGATAGATAATTGTTTTACCTTGAAGACAATGTTTCCCAAGCTAGTGAGTGGGGAGGGTCCTTTGGGGAGACACAGACAGAGTCAAGGTTCTGCCTCCACCTTTCCCAAAATTTCCATGCTATTGTTTCCATTGTTCATTTGTGTTCGTCTGGGTGTTTGGATTTTGAGGGCATTAGCATTACACTATGTGATGGCCAAATTTTGTGGGTGTGGCTTGGTGGGCGTGGCAGGGGAAGGATGCTGCAAAATCTCCATTCACTCCCCACTCCAGGGGTGGTTACTGCAAAATCCCCATTTCCTCCCAATCAGTGGGACTCGGGAGGCAGAGATAGCGGGGATGGGGCCAGTCAGAGGCGGTATTTACTAGTTTTCTGAACTACTCAAAATTTTCGCTAACCACTTCTCCAGAACTGGTCAGAACCTTCTGAATACCTCCTCTGAACCTCATGCTTTAAGACAAGATCACACTTACTTGAAAGTAGAAGGAAAGTTAAGCAAGATTTTTCAGATCACAGTTAATTTATTTCCAGAACTGTAGCAGCATGTTCTTCTGTAAGTTATAGGATACATTCTTCCCTGTGGAAAAGCCCCAATTTAAGTTTTTGACATGTCCATTTGAAAATTTCTCCCACAGTTGTTAAGCGAATCACTGCAGTTATTAAAAGAATCATGTGGTGATTAAGCAAATTTGCATCCTTTTGGAGGGTCGTTGAAGCACTTGGAGGTTTATCTGTGTCTTCAGGTCACCTGACTGGTGCTCCTGGTTCCTGTGGTCTACAATTATTTTCTGTGGAAATCCATTCCTACTCCCACAACATTCAAAGGGTGTTCATCCCCAATTGTATAACGACCAGTGGGGATTTCAGAAATTTTTAGAACCTCTTCTGTAGGTGTGGCCTGCTTGTGGAGTGGCTTGCCTGCCATGTGACCAGGTGGGCATGGCCAACTTATAAAATGTGGTGAAACTCATTAACAATGCTCTTGCTTAGCAACCAAAATGTTGGCTCAGAAACTCTGGCATTTGAAGCACGCAAGTCTTAAAGCTGTCAAGTTACAAGACCCTGCACCCCTAACCCTTTAGGAAAAAAATGCCCAGGGTGTTCAAACTTGACAGCTTTAAGACTTGTGGACTTCAACTCCCAGAATTCCTCCTCTTGCTCTTCATCTTGATGATGTGCGGTCGGGTGGGGAGAGGGAGCTGGAACCAGTTCTAAACAGCACTGTAGATTTGTGGAACCTCTTCTATAGAAGAGGCTAGAACTGGCAGGAACCCACCCCTGGTAAAGACCCACTAAAACGATGCAAATGACCAGTTGTCTGCAAGGAATATATATCCTTCCATTCCCCACTATCCTGTCAGAGCTGAAGAAGCTTTGGGACAACCGTGACCTGGATGACTGAGAATCTCTACAGACCTTTAGCTATACAATTCGGGATGACACCCTTTGAGTGGTGTGGAAGTAGGAATGGATTTCCAGGTGGGGGTGATTGCAGACTACAGAAACCAGGAGCACCACTCAGGTGACCCTGAGGACACAGATAAACCTCCAAGTGCTTCAATGCCCCTCTAAAAGGATGCAAATGGCCAGCTGTCTGCAAGGAATATAAATCCTTCCATTCCCCACCATCCTGTCAGAACTGAAGAAGCTTCTTGGATGATAAGCGAAATGTCTTCAAAAAAAACAAAACAAGAAAGTCCAGTTGCCTCCTGAAAAAGCACCTTTGGGACAACCATGACCTGAATGATTGAGAGTCTCTACAGACTCATACTCACAGAAGATTAAATAGGAAAAACTGACACAGAATAAATTTTGAGTTTACTCCTCAGTTATTCTTACTAGGTATATGTACTGACTTTACAGTGGTAGAGACTAACTTGATTCTGCATCTAATAATGGCAGCAAGACTGATGGTGGCGCAATACTGGAAGAAGGAAGACTTGCCTACAACTCAAGAATGGACATTGAAAGTTACAAACTTAGCCGAGATGGCTAAAATATCGGATATCTTAAAGATCACTCAAATGAGAGATATAACGAGACTGGAAAAAATGGATTGACTATATACAAAAAATACGGGACCAGAAATTCCAGTTAGCCTATGCTTAAGATCAGAAATGATTTAAATTGTTTAAAGTTAGTTCAGCAGAAGAAGCTAAGGTCAATGTAGAATGTTATTAATTTCTTTATTTCTTTTTTTCTCAATATATTTTAGACTGTGTTTGTTAGAAATCCATACCATGTACGGGTTCTGGGAAGTCAGGGGGGGGGAAGGAGGAGGGGGGTTGGGGGGGAGGGTGGAGGGAGGGAGGGGTATATATTAGGCTAGACAAGAATTTGGTGGTAAACTAGAATTATTTTGACATACAAAAATTGTACTTCGATGTCTTACTGATTGAGGAATGATGAAATGTTTGTCTTAAAGAAATAAAAACTTTTGAACTTAAAAAAAACCAATAAAACAAAATAAAAGAACTCCCCCCAAAAAAATTTTTTGATCTCTGCTCATTTTTTGTTTGTTTATTTTTATTATCCCTCCTGTTCTCCATTGTTTGTTTCTCCCTCTCCCTGTTCCTTTTTTTTTCCTTTTCCTTTATAATATTCTATTTCTCAAGTCTTAAAAGTAGCAATGCTCTGGACCAGTGACGTGTGGTGAGGATTATGGTTGGTGAGGCAAGAGTGCGGCAGCGGCAATAAGCAACGTCCCCGCCGCTATGTCCGACAGGCCAGGCATCTCGTGTTTATGGCGGACATAAACATGAGACGCCTGTCGGACACAGCGGTGAGAACGTCCCTGCCGCTGCCCCGCTCTGCCGCCTCGCCCCCCACTTCCTCCGACCCCACCGCTGTGTCCAACAGGCCAGGCATCTCGCGTTTATGGCGGACATAAACACGAGATGCCTGGCCTGTCGGACACAGTGGGGAGAATGTCCTTGTCGCTGCCGCGCTCCGCCGCCTCGCCCCCTGCCTCCTCCGATCCCACCATTGTGAAGAAAGAACACACAAACCACACACACACACAATTCCTCACAATAAAAATTACAAATTAAATTACATAATTTTGAATTCCCCCCCCCCTCCATCCGATCCATATACCTTTTCCAGCTGTGGATTTCAACTCTCCTCTTGTCCGCCCGCCATGATGAAAATGTAAAAAATTAAATAAAAAGGCAACTTAGGCACGATTTGCTGCTGCCAGAGCAGGAGGCAGAGAACCATGTGCCTCCTTTGCATAAGGATTTTTCACCTTTTAACCCTTGCTTAACTCTGAGCAAGGGTTAAAAGGTGAAAAATTCCTTATGCAAAGGAGGTCTGTAGTTCTCTCGCCTCCCCCTGCAGTTAGCACTAAGATTCATCCACTGTGATTCTGGAGTGTGGCAGCAACTACCTTAGTCTTTTTCCTTTTAATTATTCTTTTCTTTTCCTCATGACACTGGTGAGGCCCCGCCTCCCCTGCCTCCCCTGACTGCACGTCTCTGCTCTGGACAGAGCCCTACTCACCTTAGACCAGGTGAATCAATTTTAAAGTGGGCTTCCAATCCTTGCCCCTTTAAATATCTCCATCTGATTAGTGGCCCTTGGAAAATATCAGGAGACCTAACAGCTGCGAAGGGAGACCACAAAAAGATTGATAAAGGTGTGTGCCCACTTACTTCCTCCCTCCCTCGTTGGTATGTGCAAATTACCCCATTACTCTTTTCCCTTAGGATTCCAGATTGTCCTTATTTTCTTGTGAACTAAAATCAACCATGCATTAAATTAGTTCCCTTCTTCAAAAATAGCTTGATTGCTTCTTCCAAACTGCAGCTAATATGAGCTTCCCTGAGAAAATTGGAAAAGAAATGGGGAAAGCGGCTAAGGGGCAAGGAGGATTCCTGACCATGAAAGAAATCTTAGAAAAAAATTCTTCCTCAAGGAGATATAGAATATGCACATATTATAAATAATATAAGGTGAGCGGTATCGATTGATAATTGCTATTAGAAAGAACAGGAAGCTCCTGTTCGTATTGTATTGTGTAAATGTGATGTAAGTCTAGGTTTCGTGTGTGTGTGTTTTACATGTTTGTTAATAAAAAATAAAAAAAGAAATAAAAAAAGAAAGTACTATTTATAGTAACAAAAATATTAAAACTAATATTAAAGCATGTTACAAGCATTCTTAATTTAATTTTCTCTGGCATTTATTGTAATAATAAAATACTTAAATGTCAACTGGATTTTTAAAAATGTATTTATAGTTTAATAAAATGTGTAAACTGAATTATTTTGGAACACACACAAAAAAAGAATATGCACATATATTTTTTTGTCTGGGGGTTAAGTGGACCTCTGGCTGAGTTGTTACGGGTCAGGAGGAGCAGTGGGAGTGTTAAAAAACGGTCAAGATAGCAATAGCAATAGCAGTTAGACTTATATACCGCTTCATAGGGCTTTCAGTCCTCTCTAAGCGGTTTACAGAGTCAGCATATTGCCCCCAACAACAATCCGGGTCCTCATTTTACCCACCTTGGAAGGATGGAAGGCTGAGTCAACCCTGAGCCGGTGAAAAGATAGAGGCTGCAATAATGCAAACAAAGCCTTATCCCTTTGCACATAAAAAGGGCTGGGTCTTTTGACAGCACAATCACAACTGTCATCTTGACTTTATTCAAAAACTGTCCCCCACACCGGATGGGTTCCTGCCATCATTACTACCGGTTCGGCGCCCAAACTTTTTTGCATGTGTGTGCATTTGCACTTAAAACAGTCTGCGCATGCACACAACATTAAAAAGGGGGGAAATTACATTTTTTCAATGAAGGTTGTTCTGCGCATGTACAGAACAGAAAATCAAGATGGCGCTGCCGAGGATAGAACCGGTACGGTCACATGTTCACCAGAGCTACTACCTATTTGGCTGAACCGTACCATATCGGTAGGAACCCACCTCTGCCCCACACCTGTGGACACACTGCTCAGAAATTAGTGGGAGAAGCAGGAATAAAATTAGATTTAATTTCATTTTGTTTGTGTTCATTAAGTCAACACACTGTACTTCCCCCTGATAGGCATACTTCATAATTCTTTCTGCCTAAGAGTTGCAGCTAAGAATCTGAGGAGTCCGCCGTTATTGTTGTGTGTTTTTGTTTTTATTTTGTGATTCTGAGTCAGCATTGACTCCTGGCAACTTCTTGGAAAAGTTCCTGCAATTTTCTTGGCAATATGTCCAATGTGGTTTGCCCTTACCTTCTTCTTAGGGCTGAGAGAGAGTGACTGGCCCAAGACACCCAGCTGGTTTGTGCCTAAGGCAGGAATAGAACTCCCAGTCTCCGGTTTTCTAGCCTAGTGCCTTAACTGAGGCTCCAAACTGGGTCTCTTTGGTTCTACATATGACAAAAATTGCCTCTAGATGAAATGGGCAGCATACAAATGAGATAGATGATAGATCAGGGGTGAGTTCCAGATGCTGCTACTGCCGGTGTGCTCAGAGATGAGCTGCACGTGTGCAGTACTTAAAAAAGCTTCTGCACATGCACAGAAGCAAAAAACAAGAACCGGTTCGGGGGCGTGGCAGGCCAAGTGACTACCTATTTGGCCAAACCAGTCCAAACCAGTAGGAACCCACCTCTGTGATAGATGATTGCTTCATGATAGATAGATAGATAGATAGATAGATAGATAGATAGATAGATAGATAGATAGATAGATGATGATAGATAGATAGATAGATAGATAGATAGATAGATAGATAGATAGATAGATAGATAGATAGGCAGGCAGGCAGGCAGGCAAGCAGAGAGAGAGAGACAGAGAGACAGAGAGAGGCAGACAGAGAGAGACAGAGAGAGACAGACAGGCAGACAAAGAGAGACAGAGAGAGACAGACAGGCGACGAGAGAGAGAGACAGACAGACAGACAGACAGACAGAGACAGAGAGACAGACAGACAGAGACAGGCAGACACGCATACAGAGAGAGACAGAGAGAGACAGACAGACGACAGACAGAGACAGGCAGACAGACAAACAGAGAGAGAGAGAGACAGACAGAGACAGGCTGTCAGGTGCGACTTCATTTAATAATTAGGAAAGAAACCACTTAACTCCATTTGTTTGAAATTAAGTGTACTTTTACTAATTAGAAATGAACAGTAGCGAAGCTAAGCTGAATCTGGTTAATTAGGCGCGAAAGCAAAGAATATCATGTAGAATTCAATCCCCCCCCTTGGCACCCCAGTCCATAATCCAATTATAATTCACCCAACTGTTAGGTGTGAGATGACTTCAAAAGACATCACCAGGATGGAATGCTGGGCAGTTAACCTTGGCGAGAAACTCCCTTCCTCCACATGCGCAGTAAGATGGTCAGGCAGCGTCTAGAATCTTCCTCCAGTACAGAATGATTCCCATCCCAAATACCATGCCCCCCCCCCTCCCCGTTTCAATGGCAGCCGAAGCAGCAGCAAAGCAGAGGCTGACAGGCAGACAGGCAGACAGATAGAGACAGAGACAGGCATACAGCCAGGTACCATAGACAGATACCATAGATAGAGGGACAGACAGACAGACAGACAGACAGACAGAAACAGAGACAGACAGACAGACTTCAAAGACAATCATAGAAAGAATCCAATTGTAAAAATGCAGAAGTCCAACTAGGTTGTATAGAACTGAGAGTATTTTTAGCATAGTGCATGACCAAATTCTGGGTTGTTGTTGTGTTTTTCAATTCACAAAGCAATGACAAAGTCATCCTTCGTCTTTCATTTCTGCTAAACAGTCAACATGGCATTCACAGTATGTAAATAAGAGTCAGGGTTTTGATTTCATAATGTTGGCTGCCATCATGACTTTTCTGACCTCCTTTACAAGTGCCTCTGCTGCTAGATAAGCACTCTAGACTAGGCCAATGTACACTATGTAGTCTAGGCAGCATTGCACAGTGAAATCTGTGGACAACAACTACACATTTCTCTAACCTTTCACTGTTTCCCTCACCACTCACTTTGCAAATGGATTAGACTGGTTTGCTAAGTCAAAATAAGATTTCTTAGCTCACTATGAGAGATTCAGTGAGGTTAAGGCTGCTGGTTCTGAGATGGAAAATGTGAGCTTTTTAAAAAAGCACTTATGGTGAATGAGTGTTATCCTTATTACTTTAATGAGCTACACTTGGGGGACTTAATCTGTATTCCAATTTGATGCTCCTGAGATTTGTAACAATATACATAATATCTTTTCTATACAGTTATAAGAAAACCTAAAGAAAAATCTGTGGGTACATAAACCTATGCTCTACGAAGTCTAACTCAACCAGTGCCTCCAACCTAGTATCTCCTCTCCTAGTATCTGATAATTTGTTCCCAAATGTTTTTCCATAGAATGAATGAAACTTTGTGCTGTAATTTAATAGGAACAAAAAAAAAAGGAAATATATGAAATGCACAACTTGACAGTAATCATACGAATTACTTGTAAAACCTTCAATGGAAATAAAAAAAAACAAATTTAGAGTTTTCTCCTGGGACCATTTGTGACTTTTGGAGCTGCTCATTCAATATGCTCCTGACAGTCATTTCCTATTCTGTTTTGCCAAAATAAGCCCTCCCCAGATAATAGGCCCAATCGGGCTTTTGAGTGCATGCGCTAAGATAAGCCCTCCCCCAAAAATAAGCCTTCCCTGAAAATATTGCAACACAGCAGCAGCCATGAGGTGACCACGCTCGCTGCCTCCTGCACCTCAAAAATAATAAGACCACCTCAAAATAAGACCAAATGCTTATTTCAGGGGTCAAAAGAAAATAAGACCCTGTCTTATTTTGGGGAAAACACGGTAAGAGCCTGGAGCCAGTGAGACAGGTGGAGAAGCATCTTCAGCATCTTCAGCATCTCTTCTTTCCCCACCTGCTTCTCCCTGCAAAAGAAGCTGACAAGAGAAATGAAATTGACTATTGAGAAAAAAAATTTAAAAAAACAATCTAAGAAATTATTTGAGTGAGTATGGCCCCATACCATCAATAGAATATTCTCCCAAATTATCCCTATCTATCTATCATCTATCTATCTATATCTATCTATCTATCTATCTATCTATCTATCTATCTATCTATCTATCATATAGCAATCTCTCTCTCTCTCTCTCTCTCTCCTCTCTCTCTCTCTCTCTCTCTCTCTCAATCTCTCAATCTATCTCTCTCACCCCTACCTATCTATCTATACTATCTATCTATCTATCTTGATGCTGCTTTTCATCTGTTGTTGTCAAAATGGGATGACAATAGCAGGATTGATAGATCCCACTTACAGAAGACAGTAGCCCTACAAAATTTTGGCAAAGCTAAACTGAAATGAAGTTAGGAAATTTTATCCGTTGTTGTTTCTCAGCAATATTGCTGTTACAATATGGGAAGCCTTTGGATTTTTTTTTAATTAATGCATTTCTAATAGAAGAGAATATATGTAATTCTGGGTTGAAGTGGGAGTAAATCCCAACCTCCCTCACACTGATGATGTTACCTAGTCTGGTAGTGAAATATCATTTGTTCTGCAAGCAAACAAAAAAGCTCAAAGAACACTGGCCACTCCACATAATACATCTCTTTTACGGCATCCCTTTCTCTTCTCTTTCTCTCTTCCATCCATCGCTCCATCTTTACTCTTAGGAGCTTCTTTCTCATGTGAGAGCACCTTAGCACTTCCCCCCTCTGCCACACTTGTTTGTGACTGCATATTCTACCATTCTTTGTAGAGTGGTTTTAGTTGAAATATGCTCATATCCAAAGGAGGGAAAATATAAAATACCTTCTACAATGCATAAACATGACTAAAATAAGACAAGCTTTGCATATTTATATCTTCTCTGAAGGTATCAAAGAAAATATGAAAAGGTTGCCAGGCATCCATCAAAGGCATTCTCACATTCTTCTAACTCATCTAATTTGAATTAGGGATTTTCTCCCCATCTGTTCTTTTAATTGTTTTCTAGTGCACCCACTGTTCCATTTCTCCGCAATTCCAGTTTAATAAAGGGATAGGTAAAATTAGTTTTGGATTTGGAAACTTTAAATCACTTTTAGTCCCTTTCTTTATTTTCTTTTCTTCCATCTTTTCCCCCCCTTGCTTTTGAAGTCATTGTTTAAAGAAAAAACTTGATGCAGTAATTTCATTCAAAAGGTAAGGAGTGCATATGCCAATAGTTTCGTTCATGTATATTTGGGTGTGTGTATATGAGTACTGAAGGATAGGATAATAGCATAACAACAACATAAATATGAGAAGGAATCAATAAAAGGAGTTTTGCAATCGCAGATTAGCATTATAAATGCGGTGGGATGCACAGCATTGGAAGCAAAACCAGATTGTTTCCTAAATCATTATGCATTTACACCATATTTTGGGGGGATCTTTGTCTGTGAGCAAGTCAGACTTCTTCCTTTTCCTCCTTTTTGGAAAGATGATCAAAATACCATGTCACTAACTTCATTTATGGACTATTGGCTAGCAATACTTTCTCCTTGTTGTTAATTTCCTTTTAATATAGTATGCCCCAAAGTCTTTATGGAGTCAGGTTAGAGGAGAGGAGGGGAGGAGGAGAGGGGAAAGGAGGGAGAAGAGAGGAGAGGAGAGGAAAGGGAAGGAGTGGAGGGATAGAGGAGGGGAAGG
Source organism: Thamnophis elegans (assembly GCF_009769535.1). Lineage (NCBI taxonomy): Eukaryota > Metazoa > Chordata > Lepidosauria > Squamata > Natricidae > Thamnophis > Thamnophis elegans. Next base: position 119,831,093 of record NC_045544.1, on the reverse strand, counting down.
GAGCGGGAGGAGGGGAGGGAAGAGGAGGAAGGGAAAAGAGGGGAGAGGAGGGGAGCAGAGGTGGGTTGCTACTGGTTTGCATCGGTTCAGGTGAACCAGTAGTGGTATTTGCCCTTGGTTGCAGAACCGGCAGAGACTCAGGGTGGCCACACCCCGAACCGGTTCCCCAGCTGCTGCTGCCATTGTTGACATGTTTTTTAATATATTTTTTCATGTTCTGCACATGCAATGTAAACCAGCAACAAGGATGGCAGCAACCCACGCCTGGAGGGGATGGGGGAATAGCAGTAGACTTATATACCGCTTCATAGGGCTTTCAGCCCTCTCTAAGCGGTTTACAGAGAGTCAGCATATTGCCCCCACAATCTGGGTCCTCATTTTACCCACCTCGGAAGGATGGAAGGCTGAGTCAACCCTGAGCCGGTGGAGATTTGAACCGCTGAACTGCTGATCTAGCAGTAGCCTGCAGTGCTGCATTTAACCATTGCGCCACCTTGGAAAGGAGATGAGGAGAGGGAAGGAGGGGAAGGAAGAGGGGAGGAGAGGAGAGGAGTAGAAAGTTCTCTTTTCTGCCACCAGAAGTCAGTTAGATTCCTATGGCCCAGATCTGTACCTTATTGAAAACATTGTTCTTTTGAAAGGAACTGCTTGCAAACCATTAGTGATAATCAGGTTTGTAATGCATAATGTAATTATGTTGTAATGCATTCAAAGACAGCTAAATAATTTGTTTGAACATTTTGTCTGGTATCAATGTCAGTCTCTATTTACTAGGGTCCCCTTCTTCCCACTTTTGAAGATTGCAATTCTCTAACTTCTCACACAAACCATCCTCCAAGACTTCTCAAAAGTCTCAGAAAGGAGCTCCAAGAAGACCACGTACCAGTCTGGTTACCTCCGAGACCCCGAGGAAACATGTACATGTCTCCTCAAGGTTTCCAGAAGTAACCAGATTGGTCTTAGCGACTAATAGTTATCCAAGATAGCACGATGCTATGAAACCATCTTATGTTGCCATTCTCTTTAATCAATTGTTCTGCTTAGCTCCATTTGAACATACAATAGTGTCCCAATGAATAAAAGACCTTCTAAGATATAATCTAGCGGACTGGTCTGATCATTAAAGTGAAGTAGATGAAAATCCCTTCCAGTGTGAGATTTGTGCTACAGGCTTTAGGTGTGCCAGCTGCCTCTTTACAGGACTCTTACCCCCCCCTAAAGGTACATATAGCCCCTACCTTGTTAATATTCTGTAAGCAAGCTAAGAGTACCATATTGTTTTAATAAGTGTTGGAGGCGGCATTCATCCTCTACATTTAATGTTGTGAAGTTATGATTATGTATATCTATTTTATATATTAGGGTACAACTAAAATTAACTAGCATCAGGGAGGATTAAAATGGCCCCATATCAACAATAATCTCCCAAATCTAGATCACAATCATTCACTCCACTTGTGCGCATGTGCGGGTGGTGCACAATGCTTAGAATGCAGTATTACAGGCTAATTCTGCCTGTTGCCAGGAGTTCGATCCTGACCGGCTCAAGGTTGACTCAGCCTTCCATCCTTCTGAGATCAGTAAAATGAGGACCCAGATAGTTGGTGGACTCTACTATGCTGACTCTGGAAACCACTTAGATAGTGTGCTGTAAAGCAGAATGAAGTAGTATATAAGTCTAAGTGCTATTGCTATTAAAAGTAAAAAAAAAAAAATAGTAGATGAGTAGATGACCTCTCCCCAACTTTTCTTAGTAGCTGGTTTACCCTTTCCCTTGTTCTAATTTTCACTAGTGACATAACACATTAAATCCTTGCAGACCAGTTTCTTTGTGCTTAACCTTTCAACTTTTTGCAGATTAGCAACTTTCTAGTGGATCTCCTTAGTGATTATACTCTTCTATTTATTATACATGTTCCTTTTAATTTTAAGTCAGTTGAAAGCTCCCTGTGTCTCCCTTCAAAATCCTAGTTCCATCCTATCACCCATTTTTTCCCATTGGAATGGTATGTGGTAGTACTTCATCATATTTTGTAGAAGTCCCCAATTCTCTTGCACTCTTTGGCCTCAGGACTTTTGTGTGTCTGAAGCTCATTTAGAACTTGTCTATGTTTCATGAAATTGGCTCTTCTAAAATATAGTGTACAACCTCCTCCACCTCCTGCACCACCACCTCCTCCCCCTCCTCCTCCTCTTCTTTTTCTGCTGCTGCTGCTGCTGCTTCTGCTTCTCCTCTTCCTCCTTCTTCCTTCTTATGGCACATCAAACAAAGCTCTGGTTCTCAAAAATTTAAATTGTTGGGAAAGTGGAAAGAAGAAAAAGAAGAGGATGGCCAGTAACAAGATGGATGCATTTTAATTACAATGTCCACAGGTAGAATGTCTGAAGGACCAGGTTGAGGACATCATCCTGGAGAAGAGTATTGATGTGGCTGCTAAGAGCGATGTTAGGATTAGGATTAGGATTTATTTCATTTATATGCTGCCCTTTTCCCCGAAGGGGACTCAGGGCGGCTCACAACTCAATCAGGGAAAGGAGGTACAAACAGGGGATAAAAGGACAAACAAACAATACACAATTTAAAAGCACACAACAATCATACCATTCGAGAAGGGGGGCAGAAGCTCTTAGCCCCAGGCCTGTCGGAATAGCCAGGTTTTAAGGGCTTTGCGGAAGGCCTGGAGGGTGGTGAGGGTTCGAATCTCCACGGGAGTTCGTTCCAGAGGGTCGGAGCAGCCACAGAGAAGGCTCTCCTCCAAGTAGTCGCCAGTCGGCATTGGCCGGCGGATGGAATTCGGAGGAGGCCTAATCTGTGGGATCTGATCGGTCTATTGGAGGTAATTGGCAGCAGGCGGTCTCTCAAGTGCCCAGGTCCAATACCATGAAGGGCTTTATAAGTGACGACTAGCGCCTTGAAGCGTATCCGAAGACCAATAGGCAGCCAGTGCAGCTCGCAGAGGATAGGTGTTACGTGGGTGAACCAAGATGTTGTCAACTTGATGGCACATAATCAAAATGTAATAGTAATTCCTCCCCAAATTTCTGCCTTAACTTCTTCACCCTCTTTTTCCCTGTTGGTTAGGATTGGATGTAGGAGAGAGGCATCCATTTTGCTGCTGGTTGTCCTCTTCTTTTTCTTCCATTTTCCTTGCAATTAAGATTTAATGCTATTGACTGGATTTTGATACTCAAGCCCAGGTCCTCATTATTCATGTGCACTTGAACGTCATTCCTCTTCCCCCTTTTGGTAGAAAAGTAGGATGAAAACATTTTCAGTGCACTTATGCCACCCTCTTCAAATTAAAGACTTCCAAAATGCCTTTAAATAATAATACTGTAATAACACAGTAGTCGAATGTGTGAAAGACTCTCAATATGAATGAGGTGATTTAGGAGGAATGGGGATGGGGGAAAGCAATACATGGTAATCTAAATACAAGGTCTGCATTTTTGGGTTCTTGTGATTGCCAGCCATGATAGAAAAATGCTGCTCAGGGAAACTCAAATGCTACCATCTTTCTCTAATGAGCCCTTTTTCCCCCTACCATCTTTTTTTTTCCTTCCTGGAGTTTGAAGAAGGGTGAGCATGAATATGCATAGCTCTTGTACTCTGTGAAACTGAGGCTCTTCTGTTGAAAGAGCTTGCAAATTCCAGCAATGGGTGAGACAGAGCAGAGAGGCAGGGAAGGAAAGGAGAGCCATAATAACATCAGAGGAATATGCACAACTATTGTACATCCAGCCTAAGAAGTAAGATGCATTGAACTGAATGTGATCCACTTGAAGGGGAGTGCCTGATTCCATCACATCATTTTATATTTGCAGCATCCTTTTAAGATATACCCATCAGCTGCCCAGGATTCTGGGGGTGTTTAAAATAATTCATTACAATACAAGGATGCTTTTTTATAAATGGGCGAGAGCTTGTTATTTATTCAGCATATAGCAATGGTACATTAGCCAGGAGACTACAGTGTTAGTACAGAGTAGATGTTCAGTTGCCTAAGATTGCTAGTCAGTTCACTTCACACTCATGTGCTATCCAGGGTGCGCATAGGAGGGGAACCATCTCTGCACTCAGAATGGCGTTCTGCAGCCCTCCCCTCTTCCCCCCCTCCCTCCCTTCCCTCCCTCCCCATCTATCTTTGGGAGGGACATCAACTTAAACAATTTGCCTCTTTCTTCACACAACCACTTTTCATAGAAGCAACATACAAAGTTGACATTTTGTAATAAGTGTGGTTTGTATTGAAAGGATGTAGTGCGGTCCAGTTGTTCAGAGAAACCTGTTAGTAGAGCTTCACATAACACACTGAATTCAGCTAAAATGGGAGCATGATATTTGTTGGTATGAGAACTTAAACATTGCCCTAGCATATTATGTGATGCCGGACTCACATGAAGCCATAATGTGGGTTTGAGGATTAGGCATAGCAACTATGCTTTTGTTAACTGAGGCTAACCCAGCTGCTGCTTATCTGGATGCAAGCGTCATAATTTCACTTAATGGAGAAATGAACTTTGTGAACCTCTCATTTTTCTCATGGACTCTGGTGAAGAAGGATGAGAAGAATATTGGGAATGTCTATGGAGATTCTCAATCATCCAGGTCATGATTGTCCCAAAACTGCTTCAAAAAGCAATGGACATTCTGGATTATTTCTTGAAAATGTTTTGCTTCTCATCCAAGAAGCTTCTTTTGAAAAACAACTTTAGGGCAAGAATATTGGGACTTTTGAAATTTGGTATTGGAGAAGACTCCTGAGAATACTATGGACAGCCAAAAATCAAACTATCAAATCGATGGATCATCAAGCAAATAAACTTACAGTTTTCACTCCAGGAACAAACGGCCAGGCTCAATCATACTTTGGACACATTATGCAAGGACCCAGCTCTCTGGAGAAGGCTCTGAGTCCAGTCTCTTCTTGAAAGCCTCCAGTGATGAAGCTCCCACAACCTCCGCAGGCACCTTCTGTTCCATTGGTTGATTGTTCTCACTGTCAGAAAATTTCTCCTTATTTCTAGATTGAATCTCTCCTTGTACAGTTTCCATCCATTATTCCTTGTCTGGCCTTCCTGGACTGCCATTTGTCAGAAATGATGCAGGGCCTCCTGCTTGGGTGAGTGGTTGGACTAGAGGACCTTCAAGGTCCCTTCCAACTCCGTTCATCTGTTAAAAGCTGGGAAAGGTGGAGGAAAAGAGAAGAGAAAGATCAACAGCAGGATAAATAGAAACAGTTACAATGGCAACGAGTGCGCCATTGGAGACTTCTTGTTAGGGACAAATTATCATGGAGAAAATATGTTCTCTGTTCACTAAGAGGTGAGAACAACTTGATGGCACATAACTAATCAATCAATTAATCACACCAAGATACCATCAGAGAAGAAAGCTCTGCTTTGATCGACCCAGATTTTCTCCTTCTCATTTCCATGGAAGTGTTATACAAGAAAATGAAAGAGTGTGGTTTTGCCATATAAATACTGAGATTTCTTTTCAGATTAGCTCATCTAGTAACCTTTCTTCAGTTTAAATTGCAAAGCATGAACTATTTCTCCTGCCGTGAAAGTTCACTGATTATCAGCTGAACTAAAGGCAATAACTTGATAGAGGCAGAAATCATGGAACGTGTGTTGAGTTTCTTTGTGGTCCCAGGGACATCGACAGTTTACAGATGAGGATAGAAATATAGCAAGAAAAATACTCTCTAGAAAATTTCTCTTTCATTTTTTCCTCCTCCTTTTCTCCGTAGCCTCCTTGATTTCCCTCACTTAAATTAAATCCCAAGGGATATAAGATAAAGGTGACTCTCTTTGAGTTTTATTTAAAAATTGTCCCAAAGGTGCTATTTCAAGAGGCAACTGGATTTTCTTATTTTTCTTTGAGGATGTTTCGCATCTCAGTGTGAAGCTGAAGAAGCTCCTTGGATGAGAAGCAAAACATTTTCAAAGAAAAACAAGTAAGTCCTGTTACCTCTTGAAAAAACACCTTTGGGACAGCCATGACCTGGATGACTGAGAATCTCCATAGATTTTTTTTTTGAAATTTTATTTTGAATGTTATTTGAGTTCCCCTTTAAATTTAGATTTTAAAGCAATGTTTTTCAAACTTGACAAGATGAGTGGACTTCAACACCCAGAATTCCCAGCCAGAATTCTGAGAGTTGAAGTTAACACATCTTAAATTTGACGAGTTTGAGGGGGGGGAAACCTGCTCTGAGCATCTGTTTTTGTTCTTAATCTCTGTCATTCAGAGTTCAAGGAACTGGAAGGAAGAGAACTTCAGCAGGATCTCGGGCATCTTTGGAGACTCCAGTGTTTGTTTTCTATCACTCACTAGACAACTCCGTACCTCTCTGCCTACGGGGTCTCTGCTACCTCCCTAGTCCTCAACAATGATTTGAACCAGCTTGCAGTCAACTTCACAGTGACTGAACTTGAAATGCTCAGCATTCCCCAACAGACCAAAAGCAGAGCAGAATGTCATTCAATCAATGCTCCATCCCTCCTAGCTGTTTTTTTAATAGATCTTAGGTATCTTTGTTTGATAATGCAACAATAACCTGTGTGGTTGTTATGAGAGGGAGACACCTGCCCTCCAGGTGGTATCCTTTTATTCCATTTAAAATACTCCTGAAAAAATAATACACTCTGGATGATCTGAAGGGAGATGGCAAAAGCTATAACCATGCATTCCAAGTCAGGGATGGGCTTCAAAATTTGAGCAACGGTTTCTCTGCCCAGTTGCAGGGTGGGTGTGGCCATGGTGGACATGGCCTAGTTGGCCTCCTGTACCACAGGAGGGGGCATTTTCACCCTCCCCAGACTCTGGAGGCTTTCCTCGAGCCTCTGGGAGGGCGAAAGTGGCCTCCTCTGGGCTTCAGAGGTCCTCTGGAGAGACTTCCAGGAGGCC